>NC_135815.1:60750956-60906008 GCF_964213995.1 Mustelus asterias
GCGCGGAGTGGGTGTGTGTGCGTGTGCGCGCGGAGTGGGTGTGTGTGCGTGTGCGCGCGGAGTGGGTGTGTGTGCGTGTGCGCGCGGAGTGGGTGTGTGTGCGTGTGCGCGCGGAGTGGGTGTGTGTGCGTGTGCGCGCGGGCGGAGTGGGTGTGTGTGCGTGTGCGTGTGCGCGCGGGCAGAGTGGGGGTGCGCGAACCTGCGTGTAGAGTGGTGGGGGGGCGCGTGCGCGTGCATGTTGATGGAGGGGGGCGGGGGCGCGTGCGGGTAGAGGAGAGGGAGGGGTGTGCGTGCGTCGGAGGGGTGTGTGCGCGTGTGCGTAGTGGGGTGTTGTGCGGGGGGGATGTGCGCGCTCGTGCGTTGCGGGGTGTGTGTGCGCGTGCGTAGGAGGGGGGTTGTGTGTGTGTGCGTGCGTTTGGCGGGGGGGCTGTGCGCGTGCGTAGTGGGGGGTGTGTGTGCGCCTGCGTAAGGGGATGTGTGTGTGAGCATGCGTGGGGGAGGTGTGTGTGCGTGCTTTGGGGGGGGCTGTGCACGTGCGTAGGGGGGATGTGCATGTGTGTGTGCGCGTGCGTAGGGGTGGGGGTGTGTGTGTGTGTGCGCGTGCGTAGGGGGGTGTGTGTGTGTGCGCGTGCGTGGGGGGGGTGTGCGCGTGCGTGGGGGGGGGGTGCGCGTGGGGGGTGTGCGCGCGTGTGTAGGAGGGGGATGTGTACGCGTGCGTAGGGGGGGAGCGTTTTGGTTGCAGTGTGTGCGCGTGTCGAGGGGGAGCGTGTTGGTTGCAGTGTGTGAGTGCACGCGTGGGGGAGCATCTTAGTTGCAGTGTGTGCGTGCACGAGTGGGGGAGCGTGTTGGTTGCAGTGTGTGCGCGCACGAGTGGGGGAGCGTGTTGGTTGCAGTGTGTGCGCGTGTCGAGGGGGAACGAGTTGGTTGCAGTGTGTGCGCGCATGAGTGGGGGAGCGTGTTGGTTGCAGTGTGTGCGCGCACGAGTGGGGGAGCGTGTTGGTTGCAGTGTGTGCGCGCACGCGTGGGGGAGCGTGTTGGTTGCAGTGTGTGCGCGCACGCGTGGGGGAGCGTGTTGGTTGCAGTGTGTGCGCGCATGCGTGGGGAAGCGTGTTGGTTGCAGTGTGTGCGCGCACGCGTGGGGGAGCGTGTTGGTTGCAGTGTGCGCGCACGCGTGGGGGAGCGTGTTGGTTGCAGTGTGCGCGCACACGTGGGGGAGCGTGTTGGTTGCAGTGTGTGCGCGCACGAGTGGGGGAGCGTGTTGGTTGCAGTGTGTGCGCGCACGCGTGGGGGAGCGTGTTGGTTGCAGTGTGCGCGCGCACGAGTGGGGGAGCGTGTTGGTTGCACTGTGCGCGCACGAGTGGGGGAGCGTGTTGGTTGCACTGTGCGCGCACGAGTGGGGGAGCGTGTTGGTTGCACTGTGCGCGCACGAGTGGGGGAGCGTGTTGGTTGCACTGTGCGCGCACGAGTGGGGGAGCGTGTTGGTTGCACTGTGCGCGCACAAGTGGGGGAGCGTGTTGGTTGCAGTGTGTGCGCGCACGAGTGGGGGAGTGTGTTGGTTGCAGTGTGTGCGCGCACGAGTGGGGGAGCGTGTTGGTTGCAGTGTGTGAGTGCACGCGTGGGGGAGCGTGTTGGTTGCAGTGTGTGCGCGCACGAGTGGGGGAGCGTGTTGGTTGCTGCGTGTGAGTGCACGCGTGGGGGAGCGTGTTGGTTGCTGCGTGTGAGTGCACGCGTGGGGGAGCGTGTTGATGTGGATGTGTGGGCGTGTGCTGACTGTTAGCATATGGACTTGAAACCATTACATTCTTTCTCTCTTCATCGATGCTACCAGACCCTCCGGGTTTGTCTAACATTTTCTGTTTTTATTTCCGATTTCCGGCATCCATAGTGTTTTGCTTTTGTTCCTCCAACTAAATATGGAGAAGACCGAAGTCATTTTGTTAGGTGCCAGCTCCAAACTATATAGCCTGATAATTGTTTCAATCCCTCTACCTGGCAACTAGCTAATTCGGAACCACATCATTTGCAGTTTGTGTCATATTTGACCCAGAGAGCAGCTTCCACTATACGTTTACTCCATAGAGTGTCTTTCACTTCTGTAACTTTGTCAGACTTCGATCCCGTTGAAGCTCATCTTCTGCCAAAACCTTCTTCCATGTCTTTGTTGCTTTTAGATAGACCTTTCTTGACACACACACCTGGCTAGGATATCATCTCTCACTCTTGTGTAAACTTGTGCTCATCTAAAACTTTGTTGTCTGTAATTTTGATTCACGTCTCATATATCCATCACACCTGTGCTCACTGACCATTGGCTCCTTGCCTTGCCTGCCTCTATCACTATAAGCTGCTCTATCCCTACAATCCTTGGAGAGATTTACTCTCCTACCGCGGTATGCCTGATTTTATTCACTTCGCTACAGATGCCTGTGCTTTAAGTTGCCTTGACCCTGAAATTCTCACCCTAACCATTTGAATTCACTTTCTTCTAAGGTGCTTCTGAAAGCTTATTTATTGATCAGGTTTATCGTTACCTATCCTGATAGCTCCTTCAGTGTTTGTGTTATTTTGATGAACGTACCTGTGAAGTGCCTTGGGACGTGTTGCTGCTTTAAGAGTGCTTTAGAAATGCAAGTTCTTCATTCTCATAGTCTTCTTGTCAGGCCTATTCCCTTTCATAGAAATGTACAGCAGAGAAGGCGATCAATTGACCCATCATGCCTGTTATGGCTCCTTTAAATTGCAGTAATTCTTGATCCCTGATCCCAGCTTTTTATCTGTAAATTCCTCATCCTTAAGTGCTTGACCAATTATTTTTCTGAAATTATTTAAAATCAGCTTCTTCAACCTTTTCAGGTGGAGCATTCTAGATCTTGACAACTCTTGAATGGCAAAGAAACCTTCTCTTTCTAGATTTTTTCCCTACTGATATTGAATCTGAGACGTTGAGTTATTGACCCACTCCCCAGAGTGAGTGTTTTTTTTTCTCCTATTTACTATGTGTAAAACTTATTTGTGTGCGCGCTCTTACCCCTTGATTGGCTGCATGTGCACTGATTGGACGTGACCAGAAAACGCTGGGCTAAACATAATTCAGAGGATGAGCAGCACTGGATTGAGCCTGAGAAAGAAGCAAATCGGATTGATAGAATTAGAGTTTGTATAGCTAAAGGCAAATTTATTCAAGTTTATTTGAGGGCCTCACTAGTCGGGCTGATAAAAGGGAACCCGTAGATGCAACATACTTAGATTTCCAAAAGGCATTCCATTATCTTACTAAAGGTAAGATAAGAGATCATGAAGTTGGGGGCAATATGTTTGCAAGGATAGAGGATTGGTTCGCAGACAGGAAGCAAAGAGTATAGGGATAAATGGGGCATTTTCAACTTGACAAGTTGAGTGCCACAAGGAACAGTACTGAGACCTTACCTATTTATATTATATGTAATGACTTAAACCAAGAGGCTGAGGATAATGTATCTAGCTTTGCTGGTGATATAAAGCTAGGTGAGAATGCAAGCTGTGAGGAGGACACAAAGGGGCTGAAAAGAGATAAGATAAAGGTTGATTGAATGAACAACGAGGTATCAGATGGAGTATAATATGGAGAACTGTGAGGTTATATACTTTGGTATTAGGGACAGGAAAACAGAATATTTTTAAAAGACAAGAAATTTGTGAACATTGATATTCCGAGCAACTTGGGGATACGTGTTCAAAGAACACAAAATGTTAATATGCAAGTACAGTGAGCAATTGTGTCACGTTGGCCTTCATTGCATGCGGATTGGGGTACAAGAATAAAGAAGCCTTACTACAATTGTACAAAGCTTTGGTGAGACCGCACCTGGAGTACTGTGCGCAATTTTGGTCTCCATGTTTAAAGTATATATTTGCTTTGAAGGTTGTACAAAGAAGGTTCACTAGATTGGTCCCTGGGGTGGGAGGTGACAAAAGTTTTTCTTAACTGCGTCTATATTCTGTAGTAGAAGAATGAGAGGTGATCTTGTTGAAACACAAGAGCCTGAAGGGGCTTGATAGGTGGACACTGATAGATTGTTGTCCCTGGCTAGGAAATCTAGAACATGGGGACACAATTTCAGGATAAGGAACTGATCATTTTGGACTGAGGTGAGGAGAAATTTATTCAATCAAATAATGTTTGGAATTCTCCAGTCCAGAGGGTTGTGCTTGTTCTATCAATTAATAAATTTAAAATGAAATTTTAAAAAACCTATCAGAGAATTAAAGGTCTGAGCCACAGATCAGTTGTGATCATACTGATTGGTGGAGCAGGCTCAACAGGCTATGTGCTGCTCCTATTATGTAAAACTGGTTGTTTGCAGGAGCCGTGCAGGGTAAGTTTTGTTCATATTAAGCTGCAAGAAATTCTGACTTGTCCAGGATACAATGTTGGAGAAGCAGTCCAATAATACAGCAGTTGTTTGGAGTCACTGGAGGTGACAGATACAATTGCATGCCATTGGAAACCCTAAGCATGTTTATAAATTATACTACCCAGAGATGACAATTGGTTAGACAATTGACAAATGCAGTTAGTGGCACTTTGGCATCCAAGTTACCCAACAGAAATGCTCAAGGATGCTTTTTAGTGCATAAAGAAGTTGTTGGGTCCGAAATTTTCGATCGAGTATGGAAGGTCTGATTTCTGGCAGATTTTTATTATTAAAACTCCTACACTATATAGTGCCATTGTCGCTTAAATTGGTCTACTATATTCCTCCAGGAATTCATTAAACTGCATTTGTGAATGTAATTGTTTTCACTTAATACTCACCTAATTGGTTGAACACAATTCAACAATTACACTTTCTTGAACAGCAGTGATATCTGTGTTGTCTGTGTGTACTGTGACAAGTTAGCGAACTACCCAGAAGGAAATACAAACCTCAAGGCTAACCTTTCACAGTGATGATCTTTTAAAAGGGAAAACATAATCTATTCTTACCATGTGGGATCCTGATATTAAAAAATGAGATTCTTTGATTATTCTTCCACAAGTTAAATAATAGAACAAACATGTATTTGACGTCTCAAAGTGCTTTCACTGCTAGTGAAGTACTTTAGATGCTTCATCAATATTGGGGGAAACTGGTAGCCAGTTTACACACGAGGCTGTTATTCCTTGCAATTTAAAAGATTAAAGGATAGTTTGATGTTTTCAAGATATTAAGGTGAACAAATGTAGTTTGGGAGAAAGTATTTCTGCTGGTTGGGAGTCTTGGATTAAGGAGCATAGTCTAAAAATTAGAACCAAATCATTCAGGAGTGAAATTAGGAAACATCTAAGTTTGGAAAACACCTTCATAACTGGTGATTGATGTTGGATTGTTAGCATCCGTGTAGAAACTGATAACTTTTAAAAAGACATTGATATTCCAGTGACTGACTGAAAGGATCACACAAGATTTCAAATTTGAAGACTTAAACAAGCTAAAAGCAACATTGACTAAATACCCTTTTGGTAGGCAACTTGTGACTAACCTACAGAAAAGTTTCTCTATTTAACTTTTGAAACAACTGAAAATCCCGCCCCACAGTTATACTTTACTCTGATCCTGAAGTGGACGTTTGACTCTTCAGGAACTAGTCCAAAGTTACTTTCCACTCCCAATGCTTTGCTTCTTTTTTCCTTTTCCAACAGGTTAACTTCTAATCCCCAAACTTACTTTCACATTGACAGTTACCCTCAAAGTCCCTCCATCTAGTCAAAGCTATAAGCATTCTTCCAGCTTCATTTAAATTCTGACAAACTTGGACTCTTCAACCTGAGCACGAATTCCTACCCACATTTTGTGTGGTGAACAATAAAGATTAGCTACCTTCATAGAATCATAGAAACCATACAGTGCAGAAAGAGGCCATTCGGCCCATCGAGTCTGCACCGACCACAATCCCACCCAGACCATATCCCCACATATTTACCCGCTAATCCCTCTAACCTACACATCCCGGGACACTAAGGGGCAATTTAGCATGGCCAGTTAACCTAACCTGCACATCTTTGGACTGTGGGAGGAAACCGGAGCACCCGGAGGAAACCCACGCAGACACAGGAAGAATGTGCAAACTCCACACAGACAGTGACCCAAGCCGGGAATCGAACCCAGGTCCCTGGAGTTGTGAAGCAGCAGTGCTAACCACTGTGCTACCGTGCCGCCCCTTCATCTCTGCTTTCTCTCTCAGGGTTACTTTTAAGAAAAATCCTGTAACTCGATCCTACTTTGACTTACTATTATGGATTCTTCCACACTCAAAGCACATCTCCATGGCAACGTGAATCACATGGGCCTTGTATCCAGGTAGATATGCTGATTAGATACCCTATAGACCCTCAACTCCATTCAATCTGGAAATTAAATAGACAGTTTAAAGTATAATTACTTACAGAGCCTGACATTCCTGACATCTCCCTGGGACTTGGAGATTAGGTCTATCCACAGCAAAACAGCTGCCCTAGCCATTGTTTACATGCATGAATACTTTTCGGCTTCTTCCCAGTCAGGCATCGCCTCCACACACACACACCGCCCCCCCCCCCCCACCCTCCCCAACCAACCTTTAACAACCAAACCACCCAAGTTGCTTGTTGGGCAGAATTCAGTGCAGATAATATGATCTCCTTCACTGCTCTCTTATATTCTTAAGTTAGAGTCTCAAAACATTCGTGTTTGTAACAAGGTCAATAGTTAACTTCAGATTTGAAAACTATTTTTATTAACCAAAGGTATTAAGGGATATGGAGTAAAGACAGGTATTAAGTCGCAGGTTAGCCATGGTATCACTAGAATGTTGGAACAAGCTCACTGTTTCTAGATCAAAAGCCTGGAACTCCTTTTCTAAGAGCACTGTGGGTGTACCTGGATCAAATGAAGTGCAGCGGTTCAAGAAAATAGTTCCTATCACTTTTTCGAGGGCAATTAGGAGTGGGCAACAAATGCTGGTCTAGTCAACGATGCCCACAACCTGCAAAAGAATATAAAACGTGCATGAAGTCAGTTTCTGTAGGCTTGCTAATGGCACCCAATTGTATAGGAGTGAGTCCAGAGCAATTGTAATATCTGATTGCTTCTTGAACATCAAGTTACCAGATCTGGTCACTGGAAAATTGAATTTCTGAACTATATTGCATTTCTAAGCTGCAAATATAATGTCCTGGAGTGTTTATTATATTAAAGTTTAGAATCTTTCACTTGTTGATACACAAGCAACTTTTGTGACAAAGGAAAACCATAGGAGAAATCAAAAGAGAAAATGCTGGAACTATGCAGACTGTCAGAATCTGAGAGCTAGCACCAGTTAACGGGGGAAATTGTAATCTCCAAAACAAATGTATTTTAATAGAGTGCTGGATGAGCAGAAATGCCCGCCAGTTAAATACTGGGAAGACTGAAGCCATTGATTTTTGATCCCCGATCCAAACTCCATTTTCTAGATACCAATTGCATTTCTCTCTCTGACAGCAGCCTGATATTGAGCCAGTTAGTTCGCAATCTTGGTGTCACATTTGACCCTTTGCTGAGTTTCCAACCTCACTACGAAGACTACCTATTTCCACCTCTAACTTCATCCCTCAGCTCATTTGCTGCTGAAACCCTGGTATGCATTGTTACTTTTTGACTTAACTATTCCAATGCACTCCTGGCTTGGCCTCCCACATTCTACTCTCTGTAAACTTGAGGATATCCAAAACTCTGCTGCCCAGGTCTTAAACTTGGACCAAGTTTTGTTCCCCTATCACCCCTGTGCTTATAGACCTGCATGGGCTCCTGGCCAAGCAATATTTCGATCTAAAAATTCTCAGCTTTGTTTTCAAATCCCTCCATGGTTTGCCTCTCCTTATCTCTATAACTCCTCCAGTCCCATAATCCTCCTCGATTTCTTTACTCTTCTAATTCTGGCCATTTGAGCATCTCCTGTTTTAATTACTCCACACCATTGGTGCCCAGACCTTCAGTTGTCTAGGTCCCAAGCTCTGGCAATCTTTCCTTACATCTCTCTACCTTGCTTTCCTCAGGGCAGCACGATGGCACAGTGGTTCGCACACTGCCTCACAGCGCCAGGCCCCAGGTTCAATTCCAGCCTTGGCCACTGTGTGAAGTTTGCACGCAGCTTGGCCACTGTGTGAAGTTTGCACGCAGCTTGGTCACTGTGTGAAGTTTGCACGTTCTCCCTGCGTCTGCATGGGTTTCCTCCGGGAGCTCCGGTTTCCTTCCACAGTCCAAAGATGTGCAGGTTAGGTTGATTGGCCATGGTAAATTGCCAAGGGGGACGAGTAGGGTAAATACATGGGGTTACAGGGAAAGGGCTGGGGTGGGATTGTGGTTGGTGTAGACTCGATGGGCCAAATAGCCTCCTTTTGCACTATAGGGATTCTATGATTCTAAAACCTACCAACTTGCCTAACAAAAGCTCAATAGCTTTTGGCCATCCAACCTAATATCTCCTAATATGACTGAGAGTCATTCTTGGTTTTATAATGCTTGTGAAGTGCTTTGGCACATTCTATTACTTTAAAGACTATACAAGTTGTTCTTGTTAAGTAGCAGGTTAAAAAACAAGCATTTCGAGACAGGAACTCAACTCACCTCAAACCTGCCCACTTCCTGTTTTAATGGTCGGATGAGATTGGACAGCCAGTCTGCTCATAGGAGGTACTTTTGTCATTTGTGTATTGTTTTACTGAGGCTCGGTGTCTTCATTTAGTAAGGATTGTATTTTTAATCACAGTCGGCTGGGTTTCCCTTGACTCTAAACCTGGGAAGTGATGGGAGGAGGCAATTGCTCCTGCTTGTTAACTGGAACAGTTTTTTAGCATCACAGCAATTTTCCAATTCAGAAGAAGGCTATTCATCGTGTCTGCACCAGCTCACTGAACGAAGAATTCACTTAGTGCCATTCTCCTGCCTTCTCCCCATAACCCTGCACATTCTTCTTCAGAATGCTTCAGTTGAACCTGCCTCCACCACTCTCAGGCAGTACATTCTGGACCATAACCACCTGCATGAAAAAGTTTTCACTCATGTCGCTTCTGCTTTTTTTATACCAATTAATTTAAATCTATGCCTGTTGATTCTTGATCCTCATGAGTGAAAACAGTTTCTCCCTATCTATTTTGTGCAGATACCTCATGATTTTGAAAACTCCTATCAAATCCCCTCTCAGCTTTTTTTCTCCAAGTTTCACCAAGGCAAACATTTTTAACTTCTCCATTCTATGAAACCGCAAAGAAACTTCTCCGTTTCTTTGCTCCTTCCGTACCAGTGTTTCCTATATATCTTTCCTTTTCTTCAACAGAGGGTACCTGCCCCATCACCCACAAGATAGCTGATGAGGCCTGTGACCATTTCATTTCCAGCACTTGCATTGTTGCCCCTTTCACTCCCTCCTCGAACCTTGATCAGGTTTTCCTGTACTTTGCCTTTCACTTCACCAGCTTTCACATTGAGCACTTTTCAGCCACCTGGGAGTGTGATGCCACCCATAAGTGCTTTTTCCTCTGCTTATTTATGATTCTAAAATAATCATTCCTTCAGCGACACCCCGGTGCACTCATCAGCCACCCTTTCTCGTTACTCGGCACCTTTTGATGCAAATGCAGGTGATGCAACACCCGTCCCTTTTACCTCCTCCCTTCTAACTGACCAGACTGAGTGAAACTTGCACTACTTTCAATTTGGGGGTGGCACAATGTTAGCACTGCTGCTTCACAGTGCCCGGGACCCGGGTTCGATTCCCAGCTTGGGTGACTGTGTGGAGTTTGCATGTTCTGCCCGTGTCTGCATGGATTTCTTCCAGGTGCTTCGATTTCCTCCCACAGTCCGAAAGACATGCTGGTTAGGTGTATTGGCCATCAGCGTACCCGAACAGATGTTAGAGTGTGGGGACTAGGGAATTTTCACAGTAACTTCATTGCAATGTTAATGTAAGCCTACTTGTGACACTAATAAATAAACTTAAACTTAACTTAATTTAGTGTAATGCATTCATTGCTCACGATGCAGTCTCCTCTGCATTGAAGAGTCCCAAAGCAGATGGGATGACTGCCTTGTTGACTATCTCCCTCTGTTCAATCTGCAGAGCTTCCAGTTGCTTGTCATTTTAATTCTTTCTGAAAAGTCATCAGCCTGAAAAGTTAACTGTTTCTCGTTCCACAGATGCTGCCAGACTCGTCGAGGACTCCAGCATTTGCAGTTTTTAAAATAATTCAAATCTGAGCACCATTTTCACTTTAACATCACTGCCCTAATACTTTTCCCATGAAGCCTAATCTAATTTCAAGGAACAGCAACTCCTATTTTAATTAGCTTCTTTTATAATCTTCTCAACTGTGGGTTCAACAATTTTAGATCATAACCTCTACCCCCAGCGGTGTTGCTGATGATGCCGCTTTACCCGTTAATTACCCCCTCTTGACCCATCTTTATTTTCTTGCCGCATGATCATCTGCTTTTTGCCCCCTATGCCATCATCCAGTTTATTGTTTAATATCTCATGCCTCCCAGTTTATCATGGGCTCCCCACTCTGCACCCCCCATCCCATTCCCTTTCTCCCTCCACAGATAGATGCTGCCTGACCTGTAGAGTATTTCTGGCATTTTCTATTATTTCAGATTTCTAGCCGTGCAGCAGCTCACGTTTATTCCAGGGGAGAAACAGGAATAGAATAATAGTTTCCTAATTTATTATTCAAGATAACCTGATTTTACCTCCTCTCTTTCTTCTGCTCCCCCTTTCAAAATAATGAAATTTACTTTAAAGGTTTCAATTCAAGTGTCCTTAATTTATTTTGGTAAATATAGCATGGTAAGTATATTTTCAAATGTTCGGACATTTTAGGCAAGTTGTTCTACTATGTTACAACAAAGATGTTTATTCCTGTTATTTACAATCCCCGGATTGAGCTTGCATGTTCAATTACCTTTGGAAAATGGGTTGAATCCAGCCTGAACTGAAATTGAATCAAAGTCTCTTCTGTGTGTTGAATATATGTGGTGAACCACTGTTACTACATGTATGTGCCTGGACACACCCATGCTGCACCTGGCCCGAGACTCCTCCCTTTCCACCTGAGACCCCTCCCTTTCCACCCAGAGTGGGGTATAAAGGTGATGGTCCCTCCTCCTTGCCTCAGTCTAGACCAGGTCAGCTACAAGGGTGTGCTCCTGTTCTCTGTGAATAAAAGCCTATTGGTTTCCCACACTCTCAGAAGTCTTCGCGTCATAATAGTGCATCAATATAAAAATCTGAAATAAAGTAGAGAATGCTGAAAATAGCAAAAAGATGATGTGGACTTGGGCTATAGTACCTAATGATCTTTAAATTGACAGTTTTGGTCAACGAAAACTCACACTGAAATAATGCCCCACAGTAGTTTACACAGGATTATATATGGAACATACAGCAGAGAAACAGTTTGGAGTCCTCTACGGCCTGAGAAATGTTGGGGTGGAGTAAAGGGAGCTTGACTCTGCATTTGGCTGTTCCAATGATTGGATCCTCATTATCTGCAAAAATGGTCATGAGATTTGGAGTTTAGATTTATATAAATCACTTAAAATGCCATTGAGTGTGTTCTTAGTTTTGATATTGCACATTCTGAGTTAATTCTACATGAGAGCAAATGGTTGTTATATGAATGTTCAGAACTGAACAAAAGAATTACTGTCTATTCTGTTCTCAATTTTCTTGGAATTCCATTTTTAAAATGAAAGACTTTTAAAAAAAAAAACTAATCCTTGTGGTGTGGACATTGCTAATGATGGAATAGCAACAATTGTCCAGGCCAGCATGGTGTTTATCTTGAAGCAGAACTTGGCGGTGATGACGTGTTCATGTACCTACTGCCTTTGTTCCAATTTGGTGGAAATCAGAGTGGAATTGTAGAATCATAGAATGCATACAGTGTAGAAGGAGGCCATTTGATCCATCGAGTTTGCACCGACAACAGTCCCACCCAGGCCCTATCCCAGTAACCCCCACGTATTTACCCTGCTAATCCCCCTGACACTTCCCCCTGACACTAAGTGGAAATTGTGCATGGCCAATCAGTCTAACCTGCACATCTTTGGATTGTGGGAGGAAACTGCAGGAAACCCATGCAGACACGGAGAATTTGCAAAATCCACATAGTGACCCAAGGCCAGAATTCAACCCGGATCACTGAGGCAGCAGTACTAACCTCTGTGCCACCGTGCCGTCCAGTTATGTGTTTAAGTGCTGCAGTGCATCCTGTAGAAAATATACATGCAAATGCTGATGGTAGAGGGTGGATGTTCAGGCGAGTGGTTGGGGTGCCAGTCAAATTGATTGTTTTGTTCTTTTGAGCTTCTTGAGCTGCACCCATCCTAGCAAGTGAAGATTATTATAATCATATTTTTAATCTGTGCTTTGTATGTGGTGAAAAGGCCTTGGAGCCATTTCTTGTGGTGTACTCAGCCTTTGGCCTGATGTAGTAACCGTGGAATTTGTATGGCCATTTATGTGGTGGTTAGATTCTTTCATGGTGGAGATTGTTAATGGCCAGAGCATTTGTGGATAGATGTTAGTTGGTACTTATCAGCTCAAGCCTGAATGTTGTCTGGGGCTTGCATTGAGTAGTTATGGACTGTTTCATTGTGAGAGGTAATGTTGTCTAAGCATTAATGTACAGTCCCATTTTATGGAGAGAAGGCCATTGATGAAGCAGTTGAAGATAGTTGGACTTGGGATGTAGCCCCAAGGAGCTCTTGTGGCTTTGCTAGGATGATTCTAACTACTGGAGAATTTCTTCCAGATTCTCACTTGCAATCAATTGTGTCGCACTCAGGGTGAAGGCTGCCTTGGTGTGTAGGACAACCATCCTCATCTCCCTTTTCAAAATTCAGCTCTTTTGTCCATCCTGTAGCAAGGCTACAAATGAGGTCTGGATCTATGTGATTCTGACAGAAACAAAACTGAACACCGATGAACATATTATTGAGGAAGTGCACAAGAAGGCTACATGATCAGTTAATCTATTAAGAGCAACCAAAATTTTGAGAACTCACACCAGACAAAAAAATATAGCAAGGGAATCTGTTATTTGCAGTTATTCATTGGGATTGGGTATTCATTCTGATCGATAGCCAAGATTTTGAAGTTCCTTTAGAGATGCCTTGGCGCTGAAATTTGGGGCAGAATTTTCCGGCCACGCTCGCCCCGAAACCGGAAAATCACGCCGAGGCCAATGGACCTTTCCGTGGTCTGCTCCTCGCCTGCTCCGATTCCTGTGGCGGGTGGAATGGGAAAATTCGCCCCAAGGTGCCTGAAAATGTTCAATTTCTGATCACTAGCATCTTGCTTCATTTTTACTGTTCAATGAAGTAAGCTTTGCAAATGAATCTGACACCTGTCTTTTTGTATAATCAACAAAATTGCCCTATTCAAACCAGATTATGTTTTAAGCTAGCATGGAGCCAGAAGGCCTCCTCTGGCAATCTTGCAAACCAATGTATCTTGTGTATTGGATGTGATACAAGATTACTATCTATTAGGGCGAATTTGGTTATATGACCAATGGGAAAGGTGATAAACTGTCTTGTTTAACTTTAGCTGCTGTTTATGAAATGAATGTGTAATGAAATATGTTCTGAGCAAATGTGGGATGCAATATCTAAAGAGTAGTGAGAATGTGTTCTATTTTGTATTTTGAACTGGGATAACAATATTAATTACTGGTAAGTTTTAAGATGTTTAATATTTATGAGTTAACGATTCTTCTTACTGCAGGGCAATCCAATCGAACAGATGGGTATGAAGAGAGCCCAGCTATATGGGATGAACAACAATCCTTATTCACAGCAGCAGCACCAACAACAGAGTGGACCTTACCCTGGGCAACCATATGGACCTCCCACACCACAGCGTTATCCAATGACCATGCAGGGTAGAAATCAAAGTAGCATGGGAGGAATGCAATACCCACAGCAACAGGTAAACATATGTTAAGCAAAAGTTGAAACCATTTTTAGACTAGTTCAGATCCCTGCAGTTCCTGCGTAACTCTTTTGGGAAACTTAAAATTAATTTTCCTATTGAGCAGGTTAATTAGTCATGGAAGTGGAAAACGTTTCTTGGTTTTGGCAATTGTAGATTCTCTAAAGTAGCTTGTGAGATTGAAGTACACTGTATTCTGCAGAGAATAACTAATATACAATGATAGTCTGATCAAGAGGTACAGTTAGCCTAAGCATCATATGAAGCTTGTATAGTTTATAATACTCATTTAATATTGCAGTGAGAAACTGCTGCTTGAAACTATTCCCATGTATCCGTCACTTTTAAATCACCTATACAGAGTTTATAATGAGCCAGGACGCAGAATGCTTTTTTTCTCTTTTAAAAGATATCAACCAATATGGATTGTAACAGCTGCAAGTATCTAAATCAGAAAAGGCTCTTAAGTGCAAACAATGAAGGGGCACAGAACTGAAGCTTGCTTTTGAGTAATATTCGTGCAGAAGGATTAATATGTGCAACAAAACTACTCAATTTCTTGAATGTTAAATTGCCCTTATGATCAGAAAATATTTCCATTTACATAGAATTGTAGAATAGAAATCATAAAAACCCTACAGTGCAGGAGGAGGCCATTCGGCCCATTGAGTCTGCACTGACAACAATCCCACCCAGGTCCTATCCCCGCTTAGTTACCCTGCTAATCCCTCTAACCTATCACATCCCAGGACACTAAGGGTTAATTTAGCATGTCCAATCAACCTAACCCGCACATCTTTGGACTGTGGGAGGAAACCGGAGCACCCAGAGGAAACCCACGCAAACACAGGGAGAATATGCAAACTCCACACAGACAGTGACCCAAGCCAGGAATTGAACCCGTGTCCATGGAGCTGTGAGGCAGCAGTGCTAACCACTGTGCCACCATGCAGCCCATCATAGTTTTAATTAAAGGATAAAATATCTGAAGAATCTTCATTCAGTTATGAAGGTAGGGATTAATTATTTGACAGCACATCTAGCTTCATAAGTGATCTAACTGAACTTGGATCTAAAGTTATGAATACCTCCAAAGTGGATAAGGGCTAGGAAGATCTTAACCTTGCTGGAGTTAGGTGCTCTCTTGTACCTTGTGCACTTCTTCACGTGTGAACTCAGAGTGAATGCTGCCAGGCAACCTGACTTTGGGGTTATTTATCACAGCTGAACTCGAGCACTTTCAACAGGTAATGTTCAAAATCTGGAAACTTTTTAAAAACAGCTTGTATAATTTTTACCTGAGAACAATAATGTTATCTTCTACAGTCAGTTCCTGTGATTCAAATCATTGAATTTCATTTGATTCCCCCTGGCATGTAAGCCTCAGCTACATATTGGTTTTACTAATGTGACCATTATAGAGTCAGGATACTGAGCAGTTGGTAGCTATTAAGATTGCAGGGCATTCTAACACATTGCCAGAATTTCTAATTTTAAACCTTTTTATATCATATCTTGCTTCCAATCTCAATGTTTGCATTTCTGTTCCATATCAAGTCATCATAAAGGTGATCAAAATTTTTTGTGGGTCCTGGTTATGTTTCAAACTTTGAATATGAATATTGAACTGATTCAGTTGTACCTTATTTGTATCATGTGCTTCAATACACTAACTCTCCATTCCATTATTGAAAGATTGAAGCTGTTTGACTTTATGGTTTCCCACAATAATCCTAATTTGGGGAAAATAAACTTTTTAATTAGTAATAGAATCATGTCTATTATGTGGGGGTGAATGGATCACAAACTGCAGTCCATGTTACTGACAGCTCTATTGATAAATGAATGAAGCAAGTAATATCCATATTACGGCACGGTAGCACAGTGGTTAGCACTGCTGCTTCACAGCTCCAGGGACCTGGGTTCGGTTCCCGGCTTCGGTCACTGTCTGTGTGGAGTTTGCACATTCTCCTCGTGTCTGCGTGGGTTTCCTCCGGATGCTCCGGTTTCCTCCCACAGTCCAAAGATGTGTGGGTTAGGTTGATTGGCCATGCTAAAATTGCCCTTAGTGTCCTGGGATGCGTAGGTTAGAGGGATTGATGGGTAAATGTGTAGGGATGTGGGGGTAGAGCCTGGGTGGGATTATGATCGGTGCAGACTTGATGGGCCGAATGGCCTCTTTCTGTGCTGTAGGGTTTCTAAATTTCTATTACCATATCTCAACTAAAGGAAATTGGAGGCTGACTTTCTTAAAAGTTCCAAGTAGTGGTTATTTTAAGAAGTATTTTGCATAATGTATATTTTCCTGTTTCTAATTCCCCCTGGTTTAACATTGCTCCAGTCTCCTTGATGTTTAAATGTGGTGATGTTTATTCTAGAATAATAAATTTTCTAGATTGTTGTTACTGCATTTGAGAAATTGTTAATTGGCGCAAGATTTTCCGTTCTGGTGTCAAATTCAGTGAAACATTAATACCATGCATATGGAGTGTTTAGGAATACAAGATCCAAACACCTTGTTAATGCCCATTGTCTTGGCTAATTCTGTCACTTGTTGCTGTTAATTTATTTACTTACCTAATCTAACTTGAGATGTTGTTGAGTAAAATCTGGGTCAGTAGTGATTGGCTCCTTTGCACATTTAGATTGAAAAACAAATTTCAAATTCTTAAATTGACAGTCCAGTGTGGCAGAAAAAAGAACCTTCCAAGGCTAAACGTAATAATTGATTCTGGCTTGCCAGTTTTGATTTACTTAGTAAAATATAAGAATTGCCATCTATTAAAATATGATGGTGCTGTAGTGTGTCATGCTTCCTGCTGCCGCACAAATATTCATTCCATACATTTGCCATATTCCAGGATTGGCTGCTTTCAGAAAATTTCACAAATTATGAGGATCAGTGATTTCACTTAATAGGATAAATATTATTTTAAAAAGTGACACGTTTAACTTGTAAATGTGAATAGTAGCAATAAAAGCAAAAATATATTTTAAAAAACTTTATTGATTGTAACTAATGTGTATTGTGGATGATGTCTTTACAATTTAATTCTCTCTCTAGGTTAAGGTTATGTAATACGTGTGCATACATATATTTGAGCCTGAAGCTCTAAATGATTTTTTATCAGTGTGAATTATAGTAACTCTGTTTTGAATTTCATCAATTGAGATGTCATGTTCTCACCAGTGTTTGTTGGTGAATTAAGAAAAGTTAGCAAACAACATAATGGAGGGAAAATTCACTCGCTAGTTGAAGTGTTGCATGTTAATTGTTTATCAATTGTCTTTAATTGTTTGCAGATTGTGGGTATTATTTGGGGTTTCACTTGAGGATATACAAAGAGAATCTTACTGAAACTGTTTTGTGTTTGAGTTAGGTGGTGTATGCCTGTAATATTTTATTCCAAATAAATGCTAGACGGTAAAGATTGGCTCCAGTTCTATCCTTCATAACTGGTTTTCTGAGCATGGTAGTAGAGAATGGTTGCTTAAAGGTAAAATTAAAAGTTTTTAAAAATCGCAGAAAGACGATTATAATCTTGGACGCATTGTGAACGTTGGCAGAAAACGAGTGTAAATTATGGAGTATGGTAAGCCTTCAATGTTCTCAGAGTCGGGACTAAATGACTAGTGGAAGAATGAAGTGGATATGTGGAAATGGGTTATGCCCTATCAATGAGGAAACAAGGTATGTCCTAAGCATTATTACTTCCTACCAGAAGTAATTCAGAAGTAAAGTATTTTGTGAACTAGATGAAGATTTGGAACCTCTATTAGCAATTCTAGTTCACAAGAAAAATGAATGACAATGCCTCATAGGCGTTTAATCAGATTGTTATCAAATGCAAGTTTTTATTAGATTGTCATATTTTGGGATTATCTCATTAGTTTATGGCAAGATCGGGGAATGCATAAATTCTGCTGACAAGCTTGGGTGACTTGGTTAAGAATGTAAGAACTAGGAGCAGAAGTAGGCCATCTGGCCCCTCAAGCCTGCTCCACCATTCAGTAAGATCATGTTGATCTTTTCATGGACTCAGCTCCTTACCTGCCTGCTCACCATAATGCTTAATTCTTTTATTGTTCAAAAATCTATTTATCTTTACCTCGTTGAATGTACCTTGTTGAAAGGCAGCCTCAACTGCTTCACTGGGCAGGAAATTCCACAGATTCACAACCCTTTGGGTGAAGAAGTTCCTTCTCAACTCAATCCTAAATCTGCTCCCCCTTATTTTGAGGCCATGCCCCCTAGTTCTAGTTTCACCTACTAGTGGAAACAATCTTCCTGCTTCCATCTTATCTATTCCTTTCATAACTTTATATGTTTCTATAAGATCCCCCCTCACTCTTAATTCCAATGAGTATACTCCCAGCAGCTTACTCAGTCTCTCCTCGTAACCCTCTCAAATCCAGAATCAACCTAGTGAATCTCCTCTGCACCCCCTCCAGTGCCAGTATATCCTTTCTCAAATAAGGAGACCAAAACTGTACACAGTAATCCAGGTGTGGCCTCACCAGCATCTTGTATAGCTGCAACCACCTGTTTTTAAACACCATCCCTCTCGCAATAAAGGACAAAATTCCATTTGCCTTCTTAATTACCTGCTGCACCTGCACACCAACCTTTTGTGATTCATACACAAGGACACCCAGGTCCCTCTGCACAGCAGCATGCTGCAATTGTTTACCATTTAAATAATAGTCCATTTTGCTGTTATTCCTACCAAAATGGGTGACCTCACATTTACCAACATTGTACTCCATCTGCCAGACCCTTGCCCACTCACTTAAACTATCTATATCCCTTTGCAGACTTTGTGTCCTTTGCACACTTTGCTCTGCCACTCATCTTAGTGTCATCTGTGAATTTTGACACACTACACTTGGTCCCCAACTCCAAATTATCAATGCAAATTGTAAACAATTGTGGTCACAACACTGATCCCTGAGGCATACCACTAGTCACTGATCACTAACTAGCAAAATACCCATTTACCCCCACTTTTGCTTTCTGTTAGCTAACTAATCCTCTATCCATGCTACATTACCTGCAACGCCATGGTCCTTTACCTTATGTAGTAGCCTTTTGTGCGGCACCTTGTCGAATGCCTTCTGGAAATCCAGATACCCACATCCACTGGTTCCCCGTTGTCCACTGCACTCGTCATGTCCTAAAAGAATTCCAGTAAATTAGTTAAACATGACTTGCCTTTCATGAATCCATACTGCATCTTCTCAATGAGACAATTTCTACCCAGATGTCTCACTATTTCTTCCTTGATGATAGATTCAAGCATTTTCCCCACTACAGAAGTTAAGCTAACCAGTCTATAGTTACCCACCTTTTGTCTACTCCTTTTTTTAAAGAGTGGCATCACATTTGCTGTTTTCTGATCTGCCGGAACTGCCCCAGAGTCCAGCGATTTTTGGTAAATTACCATGGTAACCATTTCTAGGTCCTCACTTGCCATAGCCGACACAAAATACCTGTTCAATGCCTCAGCCATTTTCTCATTTTCCATTATTAAATCCCCCTTCTCATCCTCTAAAGGACCAATGTTTACCTTAGCCACTCTTTTTCATTTTATATATTTGTAGAACTTTTTGCTATCTGTTTTTATATTCTGAGCTAGTTTACTCTCAATCTATCTTACACTTCTTCATAGCTTTTTTTGTGGCTTACTGTTTAACTTTAAAGATTTTCCAATCCTCTAGTTTTCCACTAATCTTTGCCACTTTGTATGCATTTTCTTTCAATTTGATACTCTCCTTTATTTCCTTAGATATCCATGGCTGATTATCTCTTTTTCTACAGTCCTTCCTTATCACTGGTATATACTTTTGCTGAGCACTGTGAAAAATCGCTTTGAACGTCCTCCACTGTTGCTCAATTGTCCCACCATAAAGTTCTTGCTCCCAGTTTACCTTAGCCAACTCCTCCCTCATCCATTGTAGTCTCCTTTGTTTAAGCACAAGACACTGGTATTGGATTTTACTTTTCCACGCTCCATCTGTATTTTAAATTCAACCTTACTGTGATCGCTCTTTCCGAGAGGATTCCTAACTGTGAGATCATTAATTATTCATGTCTCAATACATAGGACCATAGAAAAAAAAATCATAGAAATCATAGAAACCCTACAGTACAGAAAGAGGCCATTCAGCCCATCGAGTCTGCACCGACCACAATCCCACCCAGGCTCTACCCCCATGTTCCTACATATTTTACCCGCTAATCCCCCTAATCTATGCATCCCAGGACACTAAGGGGCAATTTTAGCATGGCCAATCAACCTAACCCGCACATCTTTGGACTGTGGGAGGAAACCGGAGCACCCGGAGGAAACCCACACAGACACGAGGAGAATGTGCAAACTCCACACAGACAGTGACCCAAGCCGGGAATCGAACCCAGGTCGCTGGAGCTGTGAAGCAGCAGTGCTAACCACTATGCTACCGTGCCGCCAGCTTGCTCCCTTGTACGTTCCATTACATATTGTTCGAGGAAACTATCGTGGATACATTCCATGAACTCCTCAAGGTTGCCTTGGCCGACCAGGTTTGACCAATTGACATGTAGATTAAAATCCCCCATGATAATTGTCGTACCATTCTAACATGCATCAGTTATTTCTTTGTTTATTGCTCACCCCACCGTGATATTATTTTGCGGCCTATAGACTACCCC
Organism: Mustelus asterias; assembly: GCF_964213995.1. Taxonomy (NCBI): domain Eukaryota; kingdom Metazoa; phylum Chordata; class Chondrichthyes; order Carcharhiniformes; family Triakidae; genus Mustelus; species Mustelus asterias. The sequence goes on from NC_135815.1 coordinate 60,771,622, forward strand.
TGTCAGTGACCTTTTCTCGTTACTATTTCTAATTTCCATCCAAATGGATTCAACCTTTATCTCCATAGAACCTATATCATCTCTCTAATATCAGAGCTACACCACCTCTTTTACCTTCCTGTCCTTCCTTCTGAACAATCTGATACCCCTGGATATTTAACTCCCAGTCGTGACCACCCTGCAACCATGTCGCTGCAATGGCCACTAAATCATACTCATTTACGATGATTTGTGCTAGCAACTCATTTACCTTGTTTCGAATGCTACGAGCATTTAGGTAAAGTGCCCTTATGCTAGTTTTTATACCTTTTTGACTCCTAACTAACACCTCTATTAATAACATCTCCAGAATTTTCCTTTTAACTTTTTTCATAATTTTCCATGTCGTTGAAACCACCTCTCCAGATGCTAACCTGCTGTTTTGCTTCCCATAACTATTATACTTCCTGTAGTTTTACCCTGTTAAAAGGGTTGTTAAAAAGGTTTACCCTGTTAAAAGGTTGGTTGGCAGGTTGTTTTACTGGGAAGGTGGGGCAAGTTATTCACACCTGTAAACAGTGCCAAGAGTGAGTGTCTGTCCTGAAGGTGGATAGACTGTGAGTCTTCAAGTCTCTCAGATGTTAGAAATGTTAGATTTTATAAATGTTATACTTTAACTTGTTGATTTAATTCCAAGGTAGAATAGATTTGGGAATTTACTAATCAGCATTTCTACCTGGATGCCAGGCCCATGTGATTCATATTGCCATGGAGATGGACTTTGATTGGGAAAGAGTCCATAGCAAGCCATTGTAGTAATGGGTTATAAGCTTTGATAAAAATATTCCTGAACAGCACAGACTGGGTCAGTCTGAAAAGAAATTGGAGAAGGAGAGAGGAAACAATTCTCTGTTATTCACCACACAAAATGCAGATTGAACCTCATCTCTGATTGAAGAGGAAAAGATTGTGAGGGGTTAAACAAATTTAGAAGATTTGCCTAGCTTTGACTAAAGGCAGGGATCTCCAGGGCAACCCATACTGTGAAAGTCAGCTCATGGATTACAAGTTATCCAGCTGGAAAAAGAAAAAGGAGCTATCCACTTAAGGGACAGAGTAAAATATGATAGTGGAAGGAGATTTTCAATCATTTTAAGTGTTAATGGGGGATATTTTCTGTAGTTTAGATTATAAGTTGCTTCTTCTAGTATTCAGTCAATGTTGTTTTTCGTTTGTGGGTTGCAGTAGAAGTCACAGAATTTGAAATATTGCTGCAAAGAGGGGATTGTAACAAGACTTTGATAGATTTCAGAAAACAGATGATTCCTCATTGGAGGAATATATCCTGAACTTTAACAGACTATATACTAGATTGAGGAAACTCAATTTTAGAGATTCTTGATTCAGTGCTAGCATTAAATTTCTGGATTATGCTAAGGTGTCGCAAAGAACAGGCTCCTGATTCTATCTGATGATTCTCACAGAGTAACTCCTTGTTGGGTCAGATGTCTGCTGCCTTGAAAATAACTTGGGGAAATGTTCATTTCCTGCAACCTTGGTAGAACAAATGGAACATTCTGTGATGACCCAAAGAGCAGAGGACTCGATGACTTCCAGATTTTGAGATGGTCTGGGCATGGGCACAGGTGTCAGTACTATGGAAGGGTAACAGATGGACAGAAGGAGGATGAGAGCGCCTTCAGCAGAAGACAGAATTGGAGTAGTGATAATATGTGACTGAAGTCCAAGAATGCCCAAGGAACAATTGATAGATACTTAAGATGTGACTCAAAGTATCATGTGGGAGATGAGACCTCAGTGACATGCTGCAGAGAATTCTGAGGTGGAAGATGATGATGAAACCAAATGTATTGTACTAATCACGAGGAGTTTTGGAACTGAGTTAAATGTGTCTGTCATGGACTCAAACTAGATAGTGCTTGTTCTTCAACAGTATGTGGAACAAATTGGTTAAAATTTGTCTAGATTCACTTGGTAGTGAGGATTGATGCAAGGTTAAGGAGTATATAAGTACTGCTTGCTTTAGGCTTGGTGTTGATGACACTTTATTAATACTGCAATACCTTGCAGTTCAGTAATGTAAAAGTTGCAGCTGAAACTTTACATGGAGCATGATAAATGTTGGATAATAGCATTAGGTGATAAGGATCAGAAAGAAAAATAGCAAATTGTCTTAAAGTTAAATGGACAATTTGTTCAGCCTACCTATCAAAATAAATCTGATTAAAATATGTAGGTGTTGTCAATATGAAATATAGAAAGCTAATAGAAGAGAATAGTGAGAATTGTGGGATCTGGAAAAAGAATCAGAGGATGCTGCCACTTCCTAATGTAAGTCTTCCACCGGCATGCAATTTTAATGAAATAGTTGCATGGATCTAAAAGTATGGAGCAAAGACAAATATTTCTATTTAGCATTTGCAGACCTGGCAAATAAGTTTAGTCTTCCTAGAATAATATTTAAAGTCAGAAGGGTGGTAATAGATAAAATCATGGAGAAATGGATAAGTACTGAAGTTGGGAAAGCAGCAGTTTCTGACTGATAATGGAGGGAAATGTGCCAATGAAACGTTTTGAGGCATGTGTGAAACATGAACATTGTGTTTACGAATCACACAGTTGACAGTCGTTTCAGCAGTGCACTCTGAAAGGAATCATCTGATCATCGATGAAATGCTGCATAATATCATAACTGATCAACTAGACTGCAAATTTATATCTGTCCTGGCGTGGTTGATTCATGCAAACAAAACCTCAGATAATTGAAGGGTACAGCCCCTATCAGTTAGTCTATGGATGAAAACCCAAATCCCAACTGTGCTGTGCGATTAATCCTCCTGCTTCTAGAAGGTACTTCAATTTGTTCAATTTTTTTCTGCACATTTGAATGCTTTTCATGCAGGGAGATGGGCTTTCATCAAGACTGAGATTGCGGAGAGAATTTGGAGAACTCAGACATTATATAACATCATCCTAGACAAAATTTAATTGAAGAGATTTTTGGTTTATTATAAAAGGGAAGATAATGACGATCTAACTGTTCATTCCTCATGATTTGTTGGAATTAAATACAAAATCTTGGATTCTGAGCAGCTGAGAAGTAAATGATGACCTCGAATGTTCACATATTTTGTGATGAAGTTCCTGAGGAACAGAATACACTAGTTCGAGGCCTGGAGTGTCGTAATATGAGTGATCATGAAGCACATGACAGTGCTCTCTTTTCCTTAGGCCAGCTGCCCAGAGTGGGTAGTGGGTGACATGTATTCCAGTGGCATCTAATGAATGACGGCAATTGTGAGGCGTGCAGAAAATCCTACTGGGAAGTCTAAATATTGGTTGAATATTCAGATACTTGCCCAGTAGCATAATGGGGGAGGGGGGTGGTGGGGGGGATGGGGGGATGGCTCGTCAGAAAACTATCACATTCTGGTGAAAAAGCCTCCAATAGCGAGAGAGGAAAGTCTGAGTAGTTGCCCCAACTGGCATAAAAGTGCAAGTACAAGCAGTAGCTTGAATAGATTACAAAATAAAATGAAGGCTGCAGAACAGGTCTCTGAACAGAACTAAAAGCAGATGTCCTCATGACTGTGAAGTTTTGATAGCTGCAATAAACTTGAGGGCAATCTAATGAAAGGCAAAACAAAAATTAAGATAGTTGGAGAGATTTTGGAGGAATTATTCTGAGGTCCAGATAAGGGGCAGCCAGCCTTGTCACATGGATGGATTTGTGCTGCAAAAGTCCTTGCAGATGGAACTTATAAGGCTAAAATGAGGCTAGTTGCAAGGGGTTTTGAAGAGCAACTGGATGATAAAGATGTTGGAGTGGTTCCTCTCGCAACTGGAAAAGTAATCTTGAAAATCTTTTTTGCTCATTTTTCCATGTATTCATGGGAGTGTGAATGGGTCGACGTTAAAGCTGCATTCTGCAGCGATATTTTTCAAGCAGAAGTATTTCTAAAAATGCCCAAAGAGGCAACAGACAGAGAAGAAAAATTATGGAAAAAAATAAATGTCTCTGGCTTGAATTAAACTTTTTGGTGAGATCTGGCTTGCAGAAAACAGGCTGTGTTCAACAAAATTGTTTTATTGTTATCATAAGAAAAACAGTCAGACATTTTTATGATGCATGCTGCTATTTCATAAGGGGTAATGCTGTGAAATTTGAGATGTCTTGAGATTAAGGTAGAATTTAAGATTGAGAGTCAGGCTTCAGGGCCTTTGAATATATTGATTTAAAAGTATTATGCAGAGTACATCTAGACTAACTTTAAATCAGCAATCCTATTTAGAGTATTACAGCCTTCCTGGTTCATCACATTAGCCCATCACAGAAAGATGATGGGGCGATTCTCCCAGCAGTGCAGCGAGCCGGGAAACTCAAGTGGAGGCACTGTAGTGGGCTTCCCGCTAGGCGTCATGGCCTCCGCGAGTCTCCAGATGCTGGATTTCCAATGCCATCAGCTCCACGCCAGAAATCGGCATGGAGCTGTATAATTTATTTAAATTAGGATTTGCATTTAATTAGTGGGCCCAGGACTGAAGTCTCCGGGCCCGCTAGAATCACCCCTCCATCCAGTGAGGTTTACAATGGCTCCCCACTTGCGAGGAGCTGGCGGTCTGACCCCGTGAGAGAGAACCTTGGAGGCTTCCAGAAGGTCGGGGGTAAGGGGGGTGTCCCCTGGGCATTGCTTGCTTGGCACTGCTCGCCTGGCCCTTGGCACTGCCCAAGGGGCAAAGTGGCAATGCCCAGAGGGCACCTGAAGTGCCAAGGGGCGGGGCCAGGTGGGGCAGGACCTATAGGGGGGAGATCGGTGGGAGAGGCCCTGCTGTCACTCTGCACTCGGGCTTGGTGACAGGCGGGGAGGCCAGCGATTGGGGTTGGCCATCGGAGAGGGGGATGGAGTTGGGGCTGGCCAGGACACACTGGGGACCAGTGATAGTACCGTGGGGGGATTGGAGGGTCAGCAATGCTGCAGGTTGCAGGAAGGCCGGCAGTGCAGTGCCACTGCACCGATATTGGCATGTGCACAGTGGCCCGCTCAGCACTATGCTGCTGGCTCTCCAGCAGGAATATGCCCCACCCACAGCTTTTTCGCATGAATCTCGCTTGTCCACTCTGCACTGCACGGTGTGTGGGAGATTCATTTTGAAAATCCCGCACAAAAAAAAGGGGATTTACTCCAGTTTTACACGAATTCGACCCGTAGAATTTATGTTGGGAAAATCCCACCCGATATATCTAAAGAAGTGACAGAAGTTGGGTGGCACAGTGATTCGCACTGCTGCCTCACAGCTCCAGGGTCCTGGGTTTGATTTCTGTCTTGGGTCACACTCTGTGTGGAGTTTGCACATTCTCCCCGTGTCTGGGTTTCCTCTGGGTGCTCCGGTTTCCTCCCACAGTCCAAAGATGTGCGAGTTGATTGGCCATGCTAAATTGACCCTTAGTGTCCTGAGATGTGTAGATTAAAGGGATTAGTGTGGTTTTGAGGATAGGGCCTGGGGTGGGATTGTTGTCGGTGCAGACTTGATGGGCCGAATGGCTGCCTTCTGCACTGTAGGGTTTCTATGATATGATATCTATGAACAAATATGAAGCCTAATTGGTCAACTGACTGGTTGTGAACTCAGGCTAGACTTGTGCTGGAATTTAATAGTGATGAAACTCCCTAACATCAATGTTTTAAGAGCAAATAATCTGTTAAAATGAATATATGTGGGGAAATGCACACTTAAGTTCCCATCCTTGGGTGACCCACAGAACATGAAACTTGTCATTTTTAACAATGCTTGCCATGCTAATCTTCCTGATATTGTCCAGCCTATTCCCATTCTGCGTGTTCCACGTAGTCTTTAATTTGCCTTTATAAGAATCACACCTTGTAACTATTCTCTGAATATGGGAAAATTCATTTAATGTAAAATTCTGGTTGTGAAGGGAGTCCAGATAACCTTTTATTTTCAAGGAAGATATGTGGAGCTCAAAATTTCCTGGCAGTGACATGACTGTGCTTCACTTTGACTGAAAATCTGTAATAAAGGCCAGGATTGAGCTCCCGAATCAGCAGTGTCATTCTGAAGCCAGGATATTGGTTTTCTGTGCTCGAGTATCAACCACTGTTTCAATCCTACTCTGAGGATGCAGATTCAAGACCTGAGCTAGGCTGCTGATTTTCTATCAATGGAGGGAGAAAATACTCCAATGTGCCACCAGAGTGGATCAATTTGTACTGGTTAAGATATTGATGATCTGTTTAGTTTTTGTGCCAAATAGTAATCATAAATTGACAGCTGATGTGACTTTTTGGCTTTTTGCAGTGTCTTATGTTTTGTTTTGTTTTGTTTTTTACCTACCACATGTTTAGTGATTTGTAGTTCATTAACAGATGTGAATTTACTGAGAAATAAGTACGTCACAGTCACTGATTCAGTCATTTTTTTGCATCAACAGTGCTAAGCATACTGGCAGCTGACAGTTGTACTGGCAGTTGTTGGCACAAGAATAGAGATGAACCTGAATTAATTAAGCTATCTTATAAACAATCGTGCATGAATATAAATGTATACTTACAATGTATAAGAGCTTTGGAGTGTCATGAAAACTTGTATGATTTCAGAGTACATATATTTTGCTCTTCCCTTTAGCTTTTCTCCCCACCCTCCCACCCCTGCCTCCACCCACATCCATATTTTTAAAAATATTCCCTAATAACAAAGGCAGATAACCTGCTCCAAAGCTTCAGCTTACTGTGTGGAAGTATGCACATGGAGATCATGGGCTATAATTGTTTTCATTATTTTTCTCCTATTGTCAAAAGTGCTGATTCTTGCTGGGGTACCATCCCATACATGCCAGGGATACCTCATCCAATCATTTGCAATTTTCATCTGTTGAGCAATTAATGCTGACAAGTCAATTTAATCTTGGAGATCATTAAAGACCAGGTCACACCCCATTCCTATCTGTTAGTCACACTCCATTTTCCACCAGCAGCTTATGGATAATGATCGGGAACAGGACCAGACATTGATTAGTTGGGCTCGCAACGTCAGCTGTAGTATCCTCCAATCCTGGTATTGGAACGAACAATGGGGCCTGGGACTACCCATGTCTTTATGATTTAATACTGACACTGGGTAATGCCTTTATGTACAGATAATTTGGGGTGATTTGTAGATCACAGGCTTAACTTTTCGTTGCAGCATTGGCAGATTTTAACATTAGAATATTCTCATTGATGTTGGACATTTGTGGGTTTCCAATAACACTAAGACTGCTGCCCCCTGTTTCCCCCCACCCCCTCCCCTCCTAAAATCTCCACGATGGCTGGTAGTGTCAGGGTCAGCTTAAAGACTAATAATCAGGGAATGTGTCTCCAACCCAATGTACAATTGGAAAATAACAGTATAAAAGGTTAAGAAGGCAAGGAAATCTTGCATTGTGCACCACATAACTTTCTTGATTAACATATTTCCAGCCCATGAAGTAGGAAGCAGTGCTGGGGATTATTTTGTGGAATGAACTGGGGAAAGTGGGGGGGAACATTTGAGAAATTGTGGCCACGATATCATTATGTTTCGAGTATTTATGGAAAAGGGCAAAGAAAAATCAAATATGAAAATACACATTGAAGAGGGCTAATTTCAGTGAGTTGAAAAGGGACCTGGTCTAGGTGAATTGTAGCTAAAGATTGGGCATCTGAAGCATAAATGAACAGTGAAGGCTTTAAAAGAGGAAATAGTTTAAGTATAGATGCAACACATTTTCATGAAGGGAAAAATGGGCATCCATAGCTAGAGCCCCTTGTATAACTAAATATGGATTCAAATAAAACAGAAAAAGATAGCTCAATGATAAATGTTGGGGTCATAATTTAGCAGAGAATCAAATTGAATACATAAATACAGGGGAGAAATGAAAACAGAAATTAGGAAGTGGGATGTTTTATAAATATCATGAAGTTCAACATGATATTCACAGAATTACAGAGGAAAAAACACAAACGCCTATGAAGTTATTAGATTTGAGTAAATTTGTCCTCTACTGGATGAAATAGAGACTGCCCTGTTTACAGTGAGAACCTGAACAATAGATCAATGGGAGGTGTTCAAAAGGTATTTATAATGTTATAGCTATGAACATACAAATATGTGATTTAGAGCAGGAGTAGGCTATTCGCTCCTCGAGCCTGCTCTGCCATTTGATAAGATTCTGGCTGGTCTGATTGTGGCCATTTAGCTAACCCCAAACCCTTTAACTCCTTGTCAGTAAAGAATCTATTCAATACAGTCTTAAAAATGTCTTATCTGCTCTCTGGGAGCCCTGAAAAACATTTTTCGCCTCTATCCTAAATGGGAGGCCTCTAATTTTTAAACTGTGTCCCTACTTCTAGCCTCACCCACAAAGAGAAACATACTTTCAGCATTCAGCCTGTCAAGTATCCCTAGGATTTTATATGTTTCAATAAGATCACCTCTCCTTCTTCCAAACTTCTATGGATATAGGCCACACCTGGAGTATTGTGTGCAGTTTTGCTATCCTTAGCTGAGGTTCTTGCTATAAAGGGAATGTAGTGAAGATTTACCAGTCTGATTCCTGGAATGGCAGGACTACCGTATAAGGAGAGATTAAGTGGGTTGGGATTATATTCACTGGAGTTTGGAAGAGTGATATGGGGAATTCATAGAAACTTAGAAAATTCTAACAGAATTAGACAGGGTAGATTCAGAAAGAATGTTCTTGTTGGTGGGGGAGTCCGGAACTAAGGGTCATAGTTTGAGGATAATGGATAAACCATTTAGGAGTGAGGTGATGTGAAATGTCTTCACTCAGTGTTGAATCTGTGGAATTCACTACCACAGAAAGTAGTTGAGACCAAAATGTTGTGTGATTGCAAGAAGGAATTAGCTATAGCTCTTGCCAATAATGGGATTAAGGAATATCGGGAGAAGTCAGGATCAGGGTATTGAATTTGATGATCAGCCATGATAATGAATGGTGGAATAGGCTCGAAGAGCTGAATGGCCTACTCCTTCTATTTTCTATGTATGTAACCTGTCCACCTTTCCTCCCAGATAATGCCCACTTCTACCCCCCCCCCCCCCACAAAATCCCAGGAATCAGTCGAATGAACTTTCTCTGCAGTGTTTCCAATGCCGTTATATCCTTTCTTAAATAAGGAGGCCAAAACAGTACATTGTTCAATAGGTATGGTCTCACCAATGCCCTATACATCTGTAGCAAAACTTCTTTACTTTTCTATTCTATTCCCCTTGCAATAAACGACTACAGAACCAGTTTATGCTCCTAAAGGATGAGATTTTTTTGTGCAGAGTATCATGGACAACAAAAACTTCAAGGTATAATACAAAATTAAATGAAAAAGCATGCAAAAATATCACAGATCCTGTCTACTGGGAGAGCTATAAAGAGCAACAAAGGGGACAAAACAGATAGCAGGATCTACAAAATGGAATATGAAAAAAAGCTTGTAAGAGAAAATGAATGTGGTCAGGAGCAAAATGTGGGGCCTCTTGAAAGGTGATAATATTGTAAATGAAATAGAGTAATGTGAACATATTGAATAATTACTTTGCATCAGTATTTGCTGTAAAAAAAATAGAATAGCATGCCAGACATTGCAAAGAAACTAATATTGAATCGGGGAAAGCACTGAGCAAAACTAATGTAAATAAAATGACCAGTGAAGAAAATAGTAGCACTAACGAATAACAAATTCCCCAGGCCCAGATGGTTTGCATCCGGGGTTCAAAGAGAGTAGGTGAGGACATTGCAGATGCCCGACTATAATCTTCCAAATTCCCTGGATTCAGCAACTGAGTCTGCAATGAAACATTAAAATGATTGAACATTTTCAGCTGATCTAGAAGAAGCATCGTGGGTTTGTAGATCATGCCTGATGAAACCAATTGGATTGTTTGCAGAGGTGACTAAATTATTGGACCAGGAAATGTCTATGAATGTTATTTATATGGATTGCTAAAATGAGTTTGCTAAAATGCTTCATAAGAGACTGCTCATTGATTTGAGGGAAAATTATTGATCTGATTTGGAATTGGTTGAGTGACAGGAAACAGAATAGGAATAATGAACAGATACTCTAGTTGGCAGCATGTGACTAGCAGTGCAGCACAAGGATATGCGTTGGGCCCTCAAATCTTTACCTTATTTATTAATGACTTAGATGATGGAATAGAAAGCCACATATCCAGGTTTGCTGATGACACAGATAGGTGGCATTCTAAGCAGTGTAGATGGAAGCGTAAAATTGAAAAGATATCAATGGATTAAGTGGACAAAACTGTGGCCAATGAATTTCAGGCTTGGCAAGTGTGAAGTCATCCACTTTGTAACGTAAAAAAGGATGGGTCAGAGTACTTGCTAAATGATTAAAAAACTAGAAACAGTCAAGGTCTAAAGACATTGATAGAAGCAAATTACTGAGGATGCTGGAATCTGAAACCAAAAGAGAAAATGCTGGAAAATCTCAGCTGGTCTGGCAGCATCTATAAGGAGAGAAAAGAGCTGACGTTTCGCGTCCAGATAACCCTTTGTCAAAGCTAAAGGGCATAGAAAGTGGGAGATATTTATCTCCCACAGGGTGAGGGAATGAAAGATGAGTTATAGCCACATAAATGAGGGGAAAGGCTGCTAATGGCAGCCCATAGGGAGAATGAAAGGTGTGAATGGCCAAACGGCTGAGAAGCTGAAATCAGAGGGCAAGGTGTGACAGATGAAGATGTGGGGTGGGGGGAGAGAGGTAATATTGAGAAAAGGGGGGAAAGAGGGAGAAAAGGTATGGAAAGGGGGGATAAAATAGGGAGAAAGAGGGAGGGAAAGAAAAAGAAAGACAATAAAAAATAAAAGGTAGACAACAGTTAAAAATGAAATGAAAACAAAGGGGTCGAGGTGGGGTAGAGCAAATCATCTGAAGGTGTTGAATTCGATGTTGAGACCGGAAGGCTGTAAAGTGCCTAGCCAGAAGATGAGATGCTGTTCCACTGTTTGCGTTGAGCTTCACTGGAACATTGCAGCAGGCCAAAGACAGATGTGGGGCATAGGAGCAGGATCATGTGTTAAAATGGCAAGCAACGGGAAGGTCAAGGTCCTGATTGTGCGCAGACTGAAGGTACTCAGTAAAGCGATCACCCAGTTTACGCTTGGTCTCTCCGATATAGAGGAGACCACATTGGGAGCAGCGAATGCAATACACCAAATTGAAAGAGGTGCAAGTGAAACGCTGCTTAACCTGGAATGAATGTTTTGGACCTTGGATGGTAAGCATAGAAGAGGTAAAGGGGCAGGTGTTACACCTTCTGCGATTGCATGGGAATTGGGAGAGGTGTTGGGTATAGTGGAGGAGTGGACTAGGTTATCCCGGAGGGAACGGTCTCTGCGGAATGCTGACAGAGGGAGTGAAGGGAAGATGTGTTTGGTGGTGGCATCACGTTGGAGTTGGCGAAAATGGCAGAGGATTATGCTTTGCATGTGGAGGCTGGTGGGGTGAAATGTGAGAACAAGGGGGACTCTATCCTGTCGACAACTGTAGGTGGGAAACCATAGTTGAGGAAGAAGGAGCATATATTAGAAGCACCACTTTGGAAAGTGGCATCATCAGAACAAATGTGACGGAGGCGACGGAACTGAGAAAAAGGGATGGCGTCTTTACAGAATGTAGGGTGCGAAGAGCTGTAGTTCAGATAGCTGTCCAGCTATCTGGACTACAGCCATAGTCCAGATAGAAGTCAGCGGGCTTCTAATGGATATTCGTAAATAGTCTATTGCCTGAAATGGAGACAGGTCAAGGAAGAGAAGGGAAGTGTCTGAGATGGACCAGGTGAAGGTGATGGAGGGGTGGAAACTGGAAGTGAAGTTGATTTTTTTCCAGGTCCAGACGGGAGCATGAAGTGGCAACAAAATAATCATCGATGTATCGGTAAAGGAGTTGTGGAAGGGGATCCGGGTAGGCTTGGAACGAGGAACGTTCCACATACCCCATAAAAAGACAAGTGTAGCTAGGACCCATGCGGGTACGCATTGCTATACCTTTGATTTGGAGAAAGTGGGATGAGTTAAAGGAGAAGTTGTTGAGAGAGGGAACGAGTTCAGACACCCAGGTGCCCATCCACATAGACTGTTAAAATGTCACAAACACATACAGAAAATAATCAAAAATGCTACTGGAATGATGGGCTTTATATTAGAGAACTAAAATGCAAGGTTTGTAGAAGTTGTGCTTCAGCGGTGCAAATCTCGAGTAAGCTACACTTGCACTTTGCCCGTTTCTGGGTGCCTTTCTTAGAAAGGAGATATTGAGTCTGGTGGAAGTGCAATGTAGACTTATTAGAATGCTACCTGGACTTAAAGAACTAAATCATGAGAAGAAATTGCACCTCGATTTCGGAAATTTAAGGGATGATTTGATTGAAATTTTAAACTTATTGAGGGAAGCTGATGGAATAAAAGGTACTATTACTGCTAGTTAGGGAGTCTAACACTAGGGCACATGGCCCAAAAGTGGCATTCCAGGAGTGAAGATTGTAAAAATGTCTCCTACATGCAGTGAGTGGATGGTAGATGTTTGGCATTCATCCACAAACAGCTGTTGATGTTAGGCCAGTTATTCATTTTATATTTGAGATTAATAGACTTTTGTTAACCAAAAGTATTAAGGGACAGAAGCGAGAATATGGAGTTAGTAGATTGCAGATCAGTCATGATATAATTGAAGGCAGACAGGCTGGAGGTGCTAAATGGCCTGCTCCTCTGCTCCAAAAGAGATTGCATATAAGAGGATATATCGGTGAGTAACATAAAAGAGAACCCAAAGTCTTCTGTAAACATAGAAGTAACACAAGTGTAGATGGAGGAGGTGTAGAGTCGATAGGTCACCAGATAGGAGATATTCTTGTAAAGACAGACAGCTTGTCTGAGGTATGAAATTAGTTGCATCTATCTTCATAAAAGAAGATGCTGCTGCAAATATCACAAAAAAGTGGGTGGGGATGCGGAAGCGGGAAGCAGCAGGATATGACACATTCTGACCAGTCACCCGCAGGCCTGCACGGTTTCCACGCTCTCTGGAGTGACTGCTTCTTTTGGGGCCTGGGAGACGGTGAGAGTAGTATGCGGTGTTAAGGATATAGGTGTGTCCAATGAGGTTCTTCGCTCTGGCTGGTGTGTGGATGGAGGATTTTTTGCTTTGCTGCGATTGGGTGTTCCGGGTCGTTGTTGGGCTGCGGTTTGGCTTTGGAGATCGAGGATGTCCAGACCGTGCTTTGGCGTGGATGGGTCGAAGGCTGGTAAGTGGATGACATCTTTAGGGTCATGGTCGCAGGTGAGTCGATGGCCGGGTCCATGTGTTGGGGTCCTCAGGGTCACTGCCAGGTCGGGGTCTTCCTTCGGAGGTCGGAGGATCTCTAGTCCTGCAAGTAAATTTAAAAGAGCAGTGTTAGTGATCTTTAGGGAGTGGGAGTTGCTCTTTAGGAGTATAAAAAAATAAAAAGGAAGCATTCGTGAAGTCTGAAAGGCTTAGGACAGATGAAGCCCTTGAAGAATATAAAGAGCGTAGGAAGGAACTTAAGGAAGGAGTTGGGAGGACTAAAAGGGGTCATGAAAGTCCTTGGCAAACAGGATTAATGAAAATCCTAAGGCATTTTATACGTATGTAAAGAGCAAGAGGGTAGCCAGGGAAAGGGTTGGTCCACTCAAGGATAGTGGAGGGAATTTATGCATGGAACCAGAGAAAATTGGTGAGATACTAAATGAATACTTTGCCTCAGTATTCACCAAAGAGAAGGACTTGATGGATGAGGAGCTTAGGGTAGGGTGTGTAGATATTCTGGGTCATGTTGATATCAAAAAGGAGGCGATATTGGACATCTTAAAAAGCATTAAAGTAGATAATTCCCTGGGGCCTGATGAGATCTACCCCAGAATACTGAGGGAGGCAAGGGCGGAAATTGTTGGGGCCTTGACAGAAATCTTTGTATCTTCATTGGCTACAGGTGAAGTTCCAGAGGACTGAAGGATAGCCAATGTTGTTCCTTTGTTTAAGAAGGGCAGCAGGGATAATCCAGGAAATTACAGACCTGTGAGCCTTACGTTAGTGGTAGGGAAATGATTGGAAAAGATTCTTAGGGACAGGATTTACTCACATTTGGAAACAAATGTAACAGTTTGTGTGAAGAGGAGGTCATGCCTCACTAACTTAATCGAGCTTTTCGAAGAAGTGACGAAGATGATAGATGAGGGAAAAACAGTGGATGTTGTATACATGGACTTTGACAAAGCCTTTTTCAAGATACCTCATGGTAGACTGGTACAAAAGGTGAAGTCACATGGGATCAGAGGAGAGCAGGCAGGATGGATACATAAATGGCTAGGCCATAGAATAATCCAAGGCCATCCCCACACCCCCACTTCTTGCTTTCAAACAACTGCACAACCTCAAACAGACCATTGTCCGCAGCAAACTACCCAGTCTTCAGGAGAACAGTGACCACGGCACCCCACAACCCTGCCACAGCAACCTCTGCAAGACGTGCCAGATCATCGACACGGATGCCATTATCTCGCTCAAAAACACCATCCACCAGGTACACGGTACATACTCTTGCAACTCAGCTCTACCTGTTACGCTGCAGGAAAGGATGTCCCGAGGCATGGTATATTGGGGAAACCATGCAGACGCTACGACAATGGATCAATGAACACCGCTCGATAATCACCAGGCAGGAGTGTTCTCTTCCAGTTGGGGAGCACGTCAGCGGTCACGGGCATTCAGCCTCTGATTTCCGGGTAAGCGTTCTCCAAGGCGGCCTTCACGACATACGACAGCGGAGTGTCGCTGAGCAGAGACTGATAGCCAGGTTCCGCACACATGAGGATGGCCTCAACCGGGATCTTGGGTTCATGTCACACTATCTGTAACCCCCACAACCTGCCTGGATGTGCAAAGTCTCACTAGCTGTCCTGTCTGGAGACAATATCTCTTTAACCTGTGCTTAATGCTCCCTCCACTCACATTGTCTGTACCTTTAAGACTTGATTAGCTGTAAAGGCTCACATTCCAATCATTATTCATGTAAATTGAGTTTGTGTCTTTGTGCCTTGTTTGTAATCAGAACTCCCACCCACCTGACGAAGGGACAGCCTGTTCCGAAAGTTCGTGGCTTTTGCTACCAAATACACCTGTTGGACTTTAACCTGGTGTTGTTAGACTTACTGTGTTTACCCCAGTCCAACGCTGGCATCTCCACATCTTGGCCATAGAAGACAGAGGGTAGCATTAAAGGGGTGCTTTTCTGAATGGAAGGCTGTGACTAGCGGTGTTCTACAGGAATCAGTTCTCGGACCTTTTTTTGTTTGTAATATATATAAATGGTTTGGAGGAAAATGTAGCTGGTCTGATTAAATTCGCAGACGACACAAAAATTGGTGGAGTTGCGGATAGTGAAGAGGATTGTCAGAGGATACAGCAAGATATAGACCGGTTGGAGACTTGGGCAGAGAAATAGCAAATGGAGTTTAATCTGGACAAGTGCGAGATAATGCATTTTGGAAGGTCCAATGCATGTAGGAATTTTACAGTAAATGGTAGAACCCTTAGGAGTATTAACAGACAGAGAGATCTGGGCGTACATATCCATCGATCACTGAAAGTGGCAACGCAGGTGGACAAAGTAGTCAAGAAAGCACACTTGCCTTCATCAGTCGAGACATTGAGTATAAAAATTGGTGGGTCATGCTGCAGCTGTACAGAACCTTAGTTAGGCCTCATTTAGGAATCGTGTACAATTCTGGTCGCCACACTATCAGAAGGATGGAGAGGGTACAGAAGAGGTTTACCAGGATGTTGCCTGGTCTGGAGGGTATGAGCTATGAGGAGAGGTTGGATAAACTTGGTTTGTTCTCACTGGAATGACGGAGGTTGAGGGGGTGACCTGATAGAGTTCTTCAAGATTCTGAGTGGTATAGACAGAGTGGATAGTCAGATGCTTTTTCTTAGAGTAGAAAAGTCAAGCACTAAGGGACATGGTTTAAGGTGCGTGGGGAAAAGTTTTTAGAGGAGATGTGCAAGGCAAGTTTTTTTACACTGAGGGTGGTGAATGTCTAGAACGCGCTGCCTGGGGAGGTGGTGGGAGCAGGTATGATAGTGGCATTTAAGGGGAAACTAGACGAATACATGAATAGAATGGGAATGGTAGAATGTGTACTCCGTAAGTGCATACGGTTTTAGTTTAGGCAGGCATCATGATCGGTGCAGGCTTGGAGGGCTTAAGGGCCTGTTCCTGTGCTGGACTTTTCTTTGTTCTTTGAGTGTGAGGCGATTGTAGAAGGAGGGAGTGGAGGGGGAGTGCTTGGGGCCTGCAAGAGGTCGCAGTTCTCCCGGTCAGAGGGGTTGGGGCTGATGGAGTGGAGGTTCCATCCAGCTCCAGACTTGCTGGTCTGGCAGTCGGGTTCGGTAGGAGCTTTGGGGAGAGAAGGCTCCAGCCTCAGGGATGCAGGTCTGATCGTTGGAGACTGACAGAGTGAAGGCCCTGGCTTCTAGGGTATTTTCCTGGTCGCTGGGGGCCAGCAGAGTGAAGGCCCTGGTTTCTAGGGTGTTTTCCTGGCCAGTGGGAGCCAGTGTAAACACTCAGCAATGTTTAACATACAGCTTACCGCCAAAACATTGTTTCACGAGACATAATGATGCCTGGGGATTGCTGGTGATTACTGATGGATTAGCTATTTAGCTTATCTGCCATAAATAAAAGGGGGCAAATGCCATTAGCTTTCGGAGCCCTGCTCCTTCGTCAGATGGAGTGGATATCTGCAGATATCCACTCCATTTGACGAAGGAGCAGGGCTCCGAAAGCTATGGTATTTGCTACCAAATAAACCTGTTGGACTTTAACCTGGTGTTGTTAAAACTCTTGCTGTGTTTACCCCAGTCCAACCCCGGCATCTCCACATCACAAATAAAAGGAGCAGCTTCTCTCTAAGATGGCAGTATTAATGTCTATGTGTATTTGGGATATACCTATTTTTTGGGGGATTCTGTGGCTTGAAGGGGCGTAGTACTGATGGCATTAAGCCACAACTATCATTGGTGGCAACCCTACCAAAGATCATAATTTCTCCCTTTACGACATTGATCATCATAAATCAAGGTCATGATAAAATTGAGAGTCTGACCACTGTATGATAATTAGCTATTTTTGTTTCTTTTTTGGTAGGAAAGCATAGGACATGGACAAGGTGCTTCACAAATGTGTAATTAAACATGAATCGGCACTGGGACAAAAGGGGATATTAGTAGAGGTGACTTAAAAGCTTAGTCAAAGATGCAAGTTTAAAGGAGGAGAGAGAAGTGGAGAACTGGAGGGGAGGGGAATTCCCAGAGCTGAAACATAAAAGCTAAGGATATGGCTGACTGGGTGAAGGGGATGAGGAATCTTTGAGAGTCCAGAACTGGAGGAATGCAGAGTTTTGAATATGCCTGAGAATGTTAAAATTGAGGCAGTTTTGGACTTGGCGAGAGATAGGGCACAGATTGCAGAGTTTTGGGTAATTCCATTTTTAATGGAGGACTGAAGATGGGAAATTTACCAGAAGAACATTGGAATAGTCAAATCTAGAGGAACTAAAAACATGGATGAGCAGATCAGCTGAGACAGATTGATGATGTTGAAGTGGAAGCAGATAGTCGTTTTGATGGAGTTGGAATCTCAGCTTGGATCAGATAAGACAGCGAGATTGCAAAGCTAGGTTCAGTCTAATATAATGTTCAGGGAGCGAGGTGAGCGATACTTCGGTCTTGCTGTTTAATTTATGGATTTACAGTTTAACAAAGTTTTGGGGGAAATGTACAACTTTTTCAGAAAATACTCTACAAAAATAAAATGGTCAAGAAAACATTTTAAAACTGATCTGGCGCAATTTTTGATATTTGCACATAGTTTGAAATGAAAATGATTTGAATAAATTATTGTTTTATGTTGTTGAACTGCATGAATATTAATAAAATGCATTAAATGGAAATTCTTTAGCAAAATAATACATTTCTAAAGTGATAATTTTGATGTATGTTTCTTATTCAGTGTTATAAGTATATTAACAGTTTACCACTATATTGTGACATTCTATTCCGTACTCTTTATTATTAAAAAGTTTCCTCATTTAGGAAAGGCTGCCATCTGGTGACAACTTGATATGTGGCAGATTGTGAAGGTGATGCCCTTCCCGTCCATACTGCTGCACATCTCAGTGGTTGGTTTGGGTTTTGGATCATTGACAAATGACCTGTTTGGTCATATTAGTGAGTTCAGATTTATTGATTGTACTGATAAGTTTTTATAATTCTTTTTACAATGCAATATTGAACTCTGTGAAGTATGTTGGAGATGTTGTAGCACCATTAGTTGTCCCATGTGGATCTAAAGTAATGTACAGTGTCTACGTGGAGAACCATTTCATACTTGAGCAGCTTTTTCTCAGTTTATAGAGCACTTTGCTATTCCAGTATTGTTTTGTTCTTTGTGGCACAGTTGTAATCTTGAATATATCCCAAAGAGGATGGTTTAATTTGATTAATTCTTGAGTGCTTTCATTACTCTTGGTGTTTGGAACGCCGGTTTGCTTTGGCAGAAATACAGACTGAATGTTAGGCAACAGCTCACTTTGAGCAATGGTGTCACTTATTGAGATCCTTGTCATTGCTGATGACCAGCTCCAGGTGACTGGGGATAATATGTGTTGTCATCAATTCCAGCCTGCTTGCGATTTCAGTAGCTGAGTACAGTAGCCAGATGTCTGCAATACATGCACAGCACCGTTTCCATTTGCAGGAGGCTGTGAACACGGACAGGGAACTGCAATGCTGTTCGGAATGAGTTTAATTGGGCCTGTATTTTAATTTTTAAATGTTGGTTCATTGCTCAAATAAACCCCAATGTTGGAGCTGTTGCATTTATTTTAAATATTTCTTGTGATAAAGTTGCACAAGACTAGCCTTGAATATATTTAAGTATCTTCCAGATTCATTGAAGCATTAGTGGACAAGTGAGTTTGCTGGATTTTTAAGTAAGAATAGCAATTCCTGTAGAACAGCCTGGTATCTCCTTGATATTTCACTTAAGATAAGTGGCACAGATCTCTCAAGTAACTAGTGTTACTAGTGAGTAGCTGAGATGTATGGTACTGGACCAAGGGCAGAACCCAATCCCTGGCCTTTCAAGTAGGACCTTTATTAATACCCCATTTGATGTTTGATCTGCTTGAATGTTGTGTTTGCCTGATATTGTTTTCTACTGTATTCAGCTGCAAAATTAAGAGCCACTTGGACATGTTTGGCTCAAAGAAAAACCAGCACAAATTTGTGGAAGGCAAATCAGAATTGACTAACTTGATTTGAGTGTTTTGAGGTGGGTGAAAGCACTGCAGTTGATGTGTATGTGGAGCTGTCCAAAAATAAGCTGTCTGTTCCTGCACGATGGTGTTGTGTGTTACATTGCGTGCATATAATATTTGCTGAAGTTACCTGCTGGCTGGTTAAGGTGATTAACAAAGTACATGTGAGTTAATTGAAATGATTTTATTTTTTCTTCCTGCTGCTTTGTTTCCAGGCCACCTTCAAATATATCATATACCATTCACTCATTAAAACTGGGGGTTTCTCCGTGCTTTTTCCAGCCACTTGCTATGTATATGTCAAAAATGGCCGGACTTAATGTCAATTCCCATTGATGCTAATTGCCAGAAATTTGTTTATGTCCCTTAGTGTGCTGGGATGCATCTCAAGTGGTCCTGGTGACTTGTCAACTTTTGAGTGCAACCAGCCTATCTAATCCCTCTGTTGTTTTTAATAATCAGTGTCTCAACTAACTTCTCTTTCACTCTGGCTTGTGCAGCATCTTCTTCCTTGGAAAGACAAATGCGAAGTATTCATTTTATACCTTTGCCATGCCCTTATCCTCCATGTGTAAATCCCCTTTAAGGTCCCTAATCGACCTTGCTCTTCTTTCTCTTTACTATTTCGATGCTGCAATAGCACCAGGACTGGTTTGATGCCAATGACATTGCAATCCACAATCTCCTTGACTGGGAGCGAGTGGCCTTCATTGACTAACAAAATCACCCATGTACCTGGCAAATGACAACAGTGTACCATCAACTGAAGGCTAAGATCCAACATTGCATTCGTAACATGAAAAGTAACTGGTAGGTGAGGAAGACGCATGACATTCAGGCCTGTTTCGACCAGCATGACATGTGCAACTTTCAGGCTACCAAGATGTTCTACAAATACTGCTTGACTGGGCAAAACCCTCTTCGCTCATAGAGCAGTTCCTGTCTCCTCAAGCATGATGATACCATTAGTCAGCGTGAAAGGAGCACTTTGAACTGCTTCTCAACCAGGAGTCTACTATAGGGCGGCACGGTAGCACAATGGTTAGCACTGCTGCTTCACAGCTCCAGGGTCCCGGGTTCGATTCCCGGCTCGGGTCACTGTCTGTGTGGAGTTTGCACATTCTCCTCGTGTCTGCGTGGGTTTCCTCCGGGTGCTCCGGTTTCCTCCCACAGTCCAAAGATGTGCGGGTTAGGTTGATTGGCCAGGTTAAAAATTGCCCCTTAGAGTCCTGGGATGCGTAGGTTAGAGGGATTAGCGGGTAAAATATGTGGGGGTAGGGCCTGGGTGGGATTGTGGTCGGTGCAGACTCGATGGGCCGAATGGCCTCCTTCTGCACTGTAGGGTGTCTATGTCTATGTCTATGTCTATATTGGAGAAGACCATCCGAGTTGTTCAATAGCATCCTGTGGAGGATTTCCTCTGCAATTCCCCACTCATCAAGCCAAGCTATTCAACAAATGAAAGCAAGTAAAGCTTGCAAGGCAGAATGATTGCAGAGGGAAGCCAACTCAAGACTGCAAATTCCACTCCCCTGCGCAACAACAGGCCCCCACTGCAGAAGAGCTTGTGAATCCAGAGTTGGCCTCCTCCGTCATCTGAAGATTTACTAAGCCTGACAGATGACATCCTCAATTTTGAGGGACTATCAATGATGATGGTGACTAATTCTTTGCCTGTAGAACAGTTTTGGGCATTCCATTTTATGCTAGAGTCCCCTCTCTTATGCTCTCTCTTTGCTTTTTTTATTTGTTTTTTCACTTCCCCTTTTGAACCTTCTATATTCACCATGGTTCTCAGTTGTATTGTCCATCTGACATCTGTCATATTCACCCTTTTTCCTGCTTCATTCGCTCTCTATCAAAGATAGACAGGTTAGGTGGATTGACCATGCTAAATTGTCCTTTAGTGTCTGAAAATGTGTAGGTTAGGGAGATTAATAGGTAAACGTGGGGTTTCAGATATAGGACCTGGGTAAGATGCTGTGTTGGACAGTCAGTGCAGACTTGATGGACTGAATGGCCTACTTCTGCACTGTAGGGATTCTATGATCTTTTTTGTCATCTTGGGAGTTGTCTGTCCAACTTTTCCCTAACCCTATGTGACAGCCTACAACTGAAGCTTATCAATCTTATTTATTGAGCACCATACATTTATGTGCATACACTCCAAACCTACCTTTGTTAGCTTCACATTGCTTCCCTGTGTGACCCTTTTATTTCTGGACAGCTCTTTATTCTAATACTGTTTGTCTTTTCAAATCCTATTTGCACCTCTTTTTTTTCTCCTCTCTGGTTCCCCTCTTTCACCAATTAGCACCAAGCCTATAAAACAATACTAGTTAACCTTCCATGTGAGGGCATCTTTGTTTGATCTTTTCATACCATTAACTAATCCACACCAAATCTGAATTAGATGTAGCAAGGATGTTGGTTGATTAAGTCTTGGATTTTCTTCTTTTTCCTCTGAGCAGCTGTTTACGCTCATCCATGCAGTTCATTGCCGTGGCAATCTTAGATGGTTAGACCCGTATCTCAACACGATGCCTTGTCGCTGCTTTACTTTAAATTTGAGCATTGTATTCTCATTTCAACAACAAGTGCAACGGCAACTTGCATATAAATGCAGTTTGTATTTACATTGTGTCCTTAACTATATTAAAATCTCCTAAAATGCTTCACAGGAGCATTATCAAAGAAGATTTAACACTGAATCTTACAAGGAGAAATTAGGGCAGATGACTGCAAGCTTGGCCAAAGAGGTGGGGTTTAAGCAACATCTCAAAGGATGAGAGAGAGGCTGAGAGGTTTAGGGAGGGAAATCCAGAACTTGAGGCTGAGGTATGGTTGGTAGTGATGCTGCACTGTCAGAGGCACTATTGTTTGGATGAGATATTAAGTCAAAGTCCATCTGCCCCCTCAAGTGGGCCGATCCTGTGGCACTATTTTGAAGAAGAGCGGAAGCGTAGTAGGCTTAAATTAGCTGCCATTCATATGTTACAAAGGTGACTATACTTCAATAGCATCTTGTTAACTGTCAAGTGCTTTGAGATGTTCTGACACTGCCAAGGTGCTATATACCCATCTGCAGCTCCTCCAAAACCGTGTTAGGGAACTGGAGCTGGAGTTGGATGAACTTAGGATCATTAGGGAGGCAGAGGTGGCCATAGACAGAAGTTTCATGGATATAGTTACTCCAGGAAAGGAAAATAGATGGGTGAGAGGGGCTGGGAGGAAGCAGTCAGTGCAGGGATCCCCTGTGGTCGTTCCCCTTAGCAACAAGTATTCCACTTTGGATGCAGTTGAGGGGGACGACATACCAGTGGTGAGCCGCAGTGAGCAGATCTCCAGCACTGAGTCCGTCCCTGTGGCTCGGGAGGGTAAGGGGGAGAGCGGGAGGGCAATAGTTATTGGGGACTCGTTAGTTAGAGGGATAGATAGGAGGTCCTGTGGCAGCAAAAGAGACTCACGGATGGTATGTTGCTGACCGGATGCCAGGGTCCGTGACGTCTCGGACCGTGTTTTCCAGATTCTTAAGGGGGAGGGGGAACAGTCACAAGTCGTGGTACACATTGGTACCAACGACATAGGTAAGAGAAGGGACGGGGATTCAAAACTGGAATTTAGGGAGCTGGGCTGGAAGCTGAGAGTCGAGACAAAACAGGTGGTCATCTCTGGTACGTTGCCGGTGCCACGTGATAGTGAGTTAAGGAACAGGGAGAGAGTGCAGTTAAACATGTGCTTGCAGGGATGGTGTAGGAGGGAGGGTTTCAGCTACGTGGATAATTGGAACACATTCTGGGGAAGGTGGGACCTGTATAAACAGGACGGGGTGCACCTGAACCAGAGGGGCACCAATATCCTGGGAGGGAAATTTGCAACGGCTCTTCAGGGGGGTTTAAACTAATTTGTCAGGGGGGTGGGAAAAGGAGTTGTAGTCCAGAAGTCAGTATTGAGGGTAGTGAGGTATTGGGGAAGGTATCAAGGTCAAGGGTGGGTACCAGTAGACAGGAAGGTGGGTTGAAGTGTGTCTATTTCAATGCAAGGAGCATCCGGAACAAGATAGATAAACTTGGGGCGTGGATTGGTACTTGGGACTACGATGTTGTGGCCATTACGGAGACATGAGTAGAACAAGGACAGGAATGGTTGTTGGACGTTCCAGGGTATAGATGTTTCTAAGTGTAGGGAAGCTGGTAAAAGAGGTGGAGGAGTAGCATTGTTAATCAAGGATAGTTTAACGGCTGCGGAAAGGCACTTCGAGGGGGATCTGCATACTGAAGTAATATGGGCTGAAGTTAGAAATAGGAAAGGAGCGGTCACGTTGTTAGGAGTTTACTATAGGCCCCCAAATAGTAATAGAGATGTGGAGGAAGAAATTGCTAAGCAGATTCTGGATATGTGTGGGGGTCACAGGGTAGTTGTCATGGGGGACTTTAACTTTCCAAATATTGATTGGAACCTTTATAGGTCGAATAGTTTGGATGGGGCAGTTTTTGTGCAGTGTGTGCAGGAGGGTTTCCTGACACAATATGTGGATAGGCCAACAAGAGGTGGGGCCACATTGGATTTGGTAATGGGAAATTAACCGCGCCAAGTGTTAGAATTGGTTGTGGGAGAGCACTTTGGAGATAGTGACCACAATTCGGTGTCTTATGTTATTGCAATGGAGAGGGATAGGGCCGTACGGCAGGGTAAGGTTTATAATTGGGCGAGAGGTAATTATGATGCGATTAGGCAAGAATTAGGGGGCATAAGATGGGAACAGAAACTGTCAGGGAAAGGCACTAATGTAAAGTGGAACTTTTTCAAGGAACAAATCCTGTGTGTCCTTGATAGGTATGTCCCTGTCAGGCAGGGAGGAAATGGCCGAGTGAGGGAACCATGGTTCACAAAGGAGGTGGAATGTCTTGTAAAAAGGAAGAGGGAAGCTTATGTAG
Source organism: Mustelus asterias (assembly GCF_964213995.1). NCBI lineage: Eukaryota > Metazoa > Chordata > Chondrichthyes > Carcharhiniformes > Triakidae > Mustelus > Mustelus asterias. Next base: position 60,795,976 of record NC_135815.1, read on the forward strand.
GGATGAGGAAACAAGGTTCAGATGGCTCGATTGAGGGTTACAAGTTAGCAAGGAATGAGCTGAAAAAGGGGCTTAGGAGAGCTAGGAGGGGGCATGAGAAGTCCTTGGCGGGTCGGATCAAGGAAAACCCCCAAGGCTTTTTACTCTTATGTGAGGAATAAAAGAATGACCAGGGTGAGGTTAGGGTCGGTCAAGGACAGTAGTGGGAACTTGTGTATGGAGTCAGTAGAGATAGGAGAGGTGATGAATGAATACTTTTCTTCAGTGTTCACCAAGGAGAGGGGCCATGTTTTTGAGGATGAGAAGGTGTTACAGTTTAATAGGTTGGAGGAAGTAGATGTTCGTGGGGAGGATGTGCTAGCAGTTTTGAATAAACTGAAGGTCGATAAGTCCCCTGGGCCTGATGAAATATATCCTAGGATTCTTTGGGAGGCAAGGGATGAGATTGCAGAGCCTTTGGCTTTGATCTTTGGGTGCTCACTGTCCACGGGGATGGTGCCAGAGGACTGGAGAGTGGCGAATGTTGTTCCTCTGTTTAAGAAAGGGAATAGAAATGACCCTGGTAATTATAGGCCGGTTAGTCTTACTTTGGTGGTTGGTAAGTTGATGGAAAAGGTCCTTAGGGATGGGATTTACGACCATTTAGACAGATGCGGATTAATTTGGGATAGTCAGCACGGATTTGTGAAGGGCAAGTCGTGCCTCACAAATTTGATAGAATTTTTTGAGGAGGTAACTAAGTGTGTTGAAGAAGGTAGGGCAGTTGATGTCATATACATGGATTTTAGTAAGGCGTTTGATAAGGTCCCCCATGGTCGGCTTATGATGAAAGTAAGGAGGTGTGGGATAGAGGGAAAGTTGGCCGATTGGATAGGTAACTGGCTATCTGATCGAAGACAGAGGGTGGTGGTGGATGGAAAATTTTCGGATTGGAGGCAGGTTGCTAGCGGAGTGCCGCAGGGATCAGTGCATGATCCTCTGCTCTTTGTGATTTTTATTAATGACTTCAAGGAGGGGGCTGAAGGGTGGATCAGTAAATTTGCTGATGACACCAGGATTAGTGGAGTAGTGGATGAGGTGGAGGGCTGTTGTCGGCTGCAAAGAGTCATAGATAGGATGCAAAAGCTGGGCTGAAAAATGGCAAATGGAATTTAACCCTGATAAATGTGAGGTGATTCATTTTGGTAGGACAAATTTAAATGTGGATTACAGGGTCAAAGGTAGGGTTCTGAAGACTGTGGAGGAACAGAGAGATCTTGGGGTTCATATCCACAGATCTCTAAAGGTTGCCACTCAAGTGGATAGAGCTGTGAAGAAGGCCTATAGTGTGTTAGCTTTTATTAACAGGGGGTTGGAGTTTAAGAGCCGTGGGGTTATGCTGCAACTGTACAGGACCTTGGTGAGACCACATTTGGAATATTGTGCGAAGTTCTGGTCACCTCACTATAAGAAGGATGTGGAAGTGCTGGAAAGAGTGCAAAGGAGATTTACCAGGATGCTGCCTGGTTTGGAGGGTAGGTGTTATGAGGAAAGGTTGAGGGAGCTAGGGCTGTTCTCTCTGGAGCGGAGGAGGCTGAGGGGAGACTTAATAGAGGTTTATAAAATGATGAAGGGGATAGATAGAGTGAACGTTCAAAGACTATTTGCTCGGGTGGATGGAGCTATTACAAGGGGGCATAACTATAGGGTTCATGGTGGGAGATATAGGAAGGATGTCAGAGGTAGGTTCTTTACGCAGAGAGTGGTTGGGGTGTGGAATGGACTGCCTGCAGTGATAGTGGAGTCAGACACTTTAGGAACATTTAAGCGGTTATTGGATAGGCACATGGAGCACACCAGGATGATAGGGAGTGGGATAGCTTGATCTTGGTTTCAGATAAAGCTCGGCACAACATCGTGGGCCGAAGGGCCTGTTCTTTGCTGTATTGTTCTATGTTCTATAAATGCAAGTGCTTTCTTTGAGATTGAAAATGAGCTGTTTGTACTGCAGTTTTAATAAGTTCCACATCTTTCTCAGTAATAATATACCTGTTGGAGCTTGAATGCTTCTGCTGCAGTTTGGCTTGAAGTCACAGGTGGAACTTCTATGAACAAGTTCTAGCTGGTAATAGTTGATTGATATGCAGGGGGGTAGGGGAATACAGTCTGCTGTCCCCTTCCTTGCACCTGGTCATCTGGTCTAACACACTGGTGTTTGGTGCAGTCAGAAATCCCATTTGTCTAATGTAGATGATTTATGATTTGAGTTAAGATTCAATTTGTGTCATCTAAGTTATAAATTATTGCAATCTACTAATATTCTCTAAATGAGTATTTTCTGCAGAATAAACTGGTGTGCTTGTAATTTGATGATCTGAAATATGTGTTGCTAATTTAAAAACTAGCTCTTGTGGAAGCAGTCTATGTAGATAATTGTTGGTGCTACTGTGCAGATGTGAGAGGGCTGCTGAAATTCAGATTAAGCCTGTTTAGATTGTGCCATATTTTTCTCTACAAAAATGTAATACTGTCTAAAAAAATTACGTTGAAATCAATATTGCTAACTGCTGTAGCATGTTGGTGGAATTGGTGTACTGTAATGGTGGGGATGGGGAGTGTGCTGAGACACAGATTCAGGTCCTCCATGTGCTGGTCACCCCATTGCAATTTCTGCTGCTAAAAGGAATGTAATCTTCCTTTGTTCTTGAACTGGAGAAACTGGATCTCATATTATTGTGTCTTTTTGTGAATTAAATTACTTGTACAAGAATACTGCCACCAATAGGAGAACCTTGCATGAACTGTTGGCATTCCATCAATGTAAATTTCAGTAGGTATCCTATACCCTTATGGGTACCTTTATATCCATAGGGTAGGTGATCTATATTATTACATTTACTCAAAGTTTAAGTTTGCTGCATGTGCTGTTTTTGGCTAATTTTTGTGAAGTGCACCACAGCTGCCTGCAGCATTCAATTCTCCCTCAATGTCAATGTAAATTTGCTACTTTATAAACTAGTAAGCCTGTTGGATTTTCTTGGTGAAGTTGCCACTTGAGGGCAGTTTTGTTCTGTATCTCCTCTTACATTCAGAGCTGGATTGTGTATGCTCAAATTAATTTCATGTTTGATCCTACAAATGCCAAAGAATTTACCTTTTCACCCAATTATTTTTGGTTGGATTCAAACCCAGGCTCTAGAGGAAAAGGGAAAATATCCCAAAGCATGTTACAGACTGCGAACTACTTTTTTAAAATGTTTGTTTGAATGTATGAAACACAGCAGCTATTTTGCACACACCGTTCCACACACAGTAATAAGGTAACTATTTGATAATTTTAGTAATGTTGGTTAAGGAATAAATATTATCCATGCTCTTTGAATAGTGCTGTGGGTTGTTTTATGTGCACCTGAAAGGCAACAATGCAATCCCTACAATGCAGAAGGAAGCCATTCAGCCCATCGAGTCTGCACCAACCATAATCCCACCCAGGCCCTATTCCCATAACCCCACGTATTTACCCTGATAATTTACCTGTCACTAGGGTCAATTTAGCATGACCAATCAACCCACACATCTTTAGACTGTGGGAGGAAACTGGAGCACCCGGGGGAAACCCACGCAGACACGGGGAGAATGTGCAAACTCCACACAGACAGTGACCCAAGGCCGGAATTGAACCCGGGTCCCTGGCGCTGTGAGGCAGCAGTGCTAACCACTAAGGCTAAGTCCTTGGTTTATCAAATCAGCTGAAATTTGGCATCTCCTCTTGTGCAGCACACCAGTCAAGTGTGTTTTTTGGTTTGATTTATTATTGTCAAATGTATTAGTGTATAGTGAAAGGTATTGTTTCTTGTGTGCTATACAGACAAAGCATGCCGTTCATACAGAAGGAAAGGGGAGGGTGCAGAAAGTAGTTTTACGGTCATAGCTAGGACGTAGCGAAAGATCAACTTAATATAAGGTGGGTCCATTCAAAAGTTTGACGGCAGCCAGAAAGAAGCTGTTCTGGAGTTGGTTGGTATGTGACCTCAGACTTTTGTATCTTTTTCCCAACAGAAGAAGGTGGAAGAGAGAATGTCCTGGGTGCGTGGGATCCTTGATTTTGCTGGCTGTTTTCTGGGGTAGTAGACCGAGTCATTGGATGAGAGGAAATGGCCGAGTGAGGGAACCATGGTTCACAAAAGAGGTGGAATGTCTTGTGAAAAGGAAGAGGGAAGCTTATGTCGGGATGAGGAAACAAGGTTCAGATGGCTCGATTGAGGGTTACAAGTTAGCAAGGAATGAGCTGAAAAAGGGGCTTAGGAGAGCTAGGAGGGGACACGAGAAGTCCTTAGCGGGTCGGATCAAGGAAAACCCCCAAGGCTTTTTACTCTTATGTGAGGAATAAAAGAATGACCAGGGTGAGGTTAGGGCCAGTCAAGGACAGTAGTGGGAACTTGTGTATGGAGTCAGTAGAGATAGGCGAGGTGATGAATGAATACTTTTCTTCAGTGTTCACCAAGGAGAGGGGCCATGTTTTTGAGGATGAGAAGGTGTTACAGGCTAATAGGTTGGAGGAAATAGATGTTCGGAGGGAGGATGTGCTAGCAGTTTTGAATAAACTGAAGGTCGATAAGTCCCCTGGGCCTGATGAAATATATCCTAGGATTCTTTGGGAGGCAAGGGATGAGATTGCAGAGCCTTTGGCTTTGATCTTTGGGTCCTCACTGTCCACGGGGATGGTGCCAGAAGACTGGAGAATGGCGAATGTTGTTCCTCTGTTTAAGAAAGGGAATAGAAATGACCCTGGTAATTATAGACCGGTTAGTCTTACTTCGGTGGTTGGTAAATTGATGGAAAAGGTCCTTAGAGATGGGATTTACGACCATTTAGAAAGATGCGGATTAATCCGGGGTAGTCAGCACGGATTTGTGAAGGGCAAGTCGTGCCTCACAAATTTGATAGAATTTTTTGAGGAGGTAACTAAGTGTGTTGATGAAGGTAGGGCAGTTGATGTCATATACATGGATTTTAGTAAGGCGTTTGATAAGGTCCCCCATGGTCGGCTTATGATGAAAGTAAGGAGGTGTGGGATAGAGGGAAAGTTGGCCGATTGGATAGGTAACTGGCTGTCTGATCGAAGACAGAGGGTGGTGGTGGATGGAAAATTTTCAGATTGGAGGCAGGTTGCTAGTGGAGTGCTGCAGGGATCAGTGCATGATCCTCTGCTCTTTGTGATTTTTATTAATGACTTCAAGGAGGGGGCTGAAGGGTGGATCAGTAAATTTGCTGATGACACCAGGATTAGTGGAGTAGTGGATGAGGTGGAGGGCTGTTGTCGGCTGCAAAGAGTCATAGATAGGATGCAAAAGCTGGGCTGAAAAATGGCAAATGGAGTTTAACCCTGATAAATGTGAGGTGATTCATTTAAATGTGGATTACAGGGTCAAAGTTAGGGTTCTGAAGACTGTGGAGGAACAGAGAGATCTTGGGGTTCATATCCACAGATCTCTAAAGGTTGCCACTCAAGTGGATAGAGCTGTGAAGAAGGCCTATAGTGTGTTAGCTTTTATTAACAGGGGGTTGGAGTTTAAGAGCCGTGGGGTTATGCTGCAACTGTACAGGACCTTGGTGAGACCACATTTGGAATATTGTGTGCATTTCTGGTCACCTCACTATAAGAAGGATGTGGAAGTGCTGGAAAGAGTGCAGAGGAGATTTACCAGGATGCTGCCTGGTTTGGAGGGTCGGTGTTATGAGGAAAGGTTGAGGGAGCTAGGGCTGTTCTCTCTGGAGCGGAGGAGGCTGAGGGGAGACTTAATAGAGGTTTATAAAATGATGAAGGGGATAGATAGAGTGAACGTTCAAATACTATTTTCTCGGGTGGATGGAGCTATTACAAGGGGGCATAACTATAGGGTTCGTGGTGGGAGATACAGGAAGGATATCAGAGGTAGGTTCTTTACGCAGAGTGGTTGGGGTGTGGAATGGACTGCCTGCAGTGATAGTGGAGTCAGACACTTTCAGAACATTTAAGCGGTTATTGGATAGGCACATGGAGCACACCAGGATGATAGGGAGTGGGATAGCTTGATCTTGGTTTCAGATAAAGCTCGGCACAACATCGTGGGCCGAAGGGCCTGTTCTGTGCTGTACTGTTCTATGTTCTATGAGAGGCTGGTTTGTGTGATAGACTGGGCTTCATTCACAACCCTTTGTAGTTTCTTGTAGTCTTGGACAGAGCAGGAGCCATACCAAGCTGTGATACAACCAAGAAAGAATGCTTTCTATGGTGCCTCTGTAAAAGTTGGTGAGAGTCATTGCAGACGTGCCAAATTTCCTTAGGCTCCTTAGAACGTTGAGGCGTTGTTGGGTTTCCTTGGGCTTTCTTAACTATAGTGTCAGCGTGGAGGGACCAGGACAGGTTGTTGGTGATCTGGGCACCTAGAAGCCTGAAGCTTGTGACACAAGCTTGACCTTTTCCACTTCAGCCCCATTGATGTAGACAGGGGCATGTCCTCCACTACGTTTCCTGAAATCGGTGACGATCTCCTTTGTATTACTGCCATTGAGGGAGAGATTATTTGTCATTGCACCAGTTCACCAGATTCGCTATCTCTTTCCTGTACTCTGTCTCATCATTGTTTGAGATCCAACCCACTATGGTGGTGTCATCAGAAACTTGAAAATCGATTTGGAGGGAAATTTGGCCCCACAGCTATTGTTGTATAAGGGGTATAGTAGGGGGCTGAGGACACAGCCTTGTGGGGCACCGGTGTTGAGGATGATCGTGGAGGTGGTGTTGTTGCCTATCCTTACTGATTGTGGTTTGTGGATTAGGAAGTCTAGGAATCAATCAGAGGGAGAAGCCAAGCTCCAGGCCTTGGAGTTTGGAGATGAGTGTTGTAGGAATAATGGTGCTGAAGGCTGAGCTGTAATCAATAAATAGGAATCTGACATAAGTGTCTTGGTTATCCAGGTATTCCAGGGTTGTGTGTATGTCAGCCTTATGTGCTCAGGTTTCTGAAGTGAGACTTGAAAGTATAATCTTCTGACTTGGAAGTGAGAGCACTACCCAGGGTGATCAACTCTTATGAAATAAAATAAGAGACATTTCAGTTGCAAAGGGTTGCTGGTGACCAACTGAGTGGAGGGGAAGTTACTGAGGGAGGGGGTGGTTCTCATGGCCATAAGAAGAAGGGAAGTGGGGGGTAGTTTGAAGCAACGAAAACTTAGTAATTTTGTGAACTTCCAACACTATCATCTCTCTTCCACCCAGCTCACTCTAATCCTGAAATGAGACTGCCAGGATCAGCTTCCAGCAGCTGTCTTAAAAATATGGAAGAAAAGGCATCCCTTAAGGGGGGACAGTCAAAATACGGGACAATCCCTTAAAATACGAGACAGTTGGTCACCTTCGTACTTCCACTGAGTCAAACCTGCACCTTAAAAATACAGAATTTAATGTATTGCTTTACCATTCCTCTCCTAATGATTTTGATGCTTGAAGTGACCTTTTTAGATTTCTCCATTTACTATCATACTCAATCCATTGATCAATGTTTTCATTCTTTCATGGGATGTGAACGTCACTGGTAAGGCCAGCATTTGTTGTCCACCCTAATTGCACTTGAGAAGATGGTGGTGAGACTCCTCTTGAAGTGCTGCAGTCCAGTTGGTGCAGGTACATCCAGAGTGCTATGAGGAAAAGAAAATGGCAGAAGAATAACATTTTGATATTAAAAATCTAAAGTTACCATTTGACGGGCATTCACTCGAGTCTCCTGATAGAGTCATAGAGGTTTACAGCATGGAAACAGGCCCTTCAGCCCAACTTGTCCATGCCGCCCTTTTTTTAAAAACCCCTAAACTAATCCCAATTGCCCGCATTTGGCCCATATCCCTCTAAACCCATCGTACCCATGTAACTATCTAAATGCTTTTTAAAAGATAAAATTGTACTCGCCTCTACTACTACATCTGGCAGCTTGTTCCAGACACACTCCACCCTCTGTGTGAAGAAATTGCCCCTCTGGACACTTTTGTATCTCTCCCCTCTCACTTTAAACCTATGCCCTCTAGTTTTAGACTCCCCTACCTTTAGGAAAAGATATTGACCTTGTCTATGCCCCTCATTATTTTATAGACCTCTATAAGGTCACCCCTCAGCCTCCTACGCTCCAGAGAAAAAAGTCCCAGTCTATTCAGCCTCTCCTTATAACTCAATCCATCAAGTCCCTGTAGCATCCCAGTAAATCTTTTCTGCACTCTTTCTAGTTTAATAATATCCTTTCTATAATAGGGTGACCAGAATTGCACACAGTATTCCAAGTGTGGCCTTACCAATGCCTTGTATAACTTCAACAAGACATCCCAACTCCTGTATTCAATGTTCTGACTGATGAAATCAAGCATGCTGAATGCCTTCTTCACCACTCTGTCCACCTGTGACTCCACTTTCAAGGAGCTATGAACATGTACCCCTAGATCTCTTTGTTCTGTAACTCTCCCCAACGCCCTACTATTAACTGAGTAAGTCCTGTCCTGGTTCAATCTACCAAAATGCATTACCTCGCATTTGTCGAAATTAAACTCCATCTGCCATTCGTCAGCCCACTGGCCCAATTGATCAATATCCCGCTGCAATTGGAGATAGCCTTCCTCACTGTCCACCATGCCACCAATCTTGGTGTTATCGCAAACTTACTAACCATGCCTCCTATATTCTCATCCAAATCATTAATATAAATGACAAATAGCAGTGGGCCCAGCACTGATCCCTGAGGCACACCGCTGGTCACAGGCCTCCAGTTTGAAAAACAACTCCCTACAACCACCCTCTGGCTTCTGTCAAGAAGCCAATTTTGTATCCATTTAGACACCTCACCCTGGATCCCGTGAGATCCTACCATGCGGTACCTTGTCAAAGGCCGTGCTAAAGTCCATGCAGACAACATCAACTGCACTGCCCTCATCTATCTTCTTGGTTACCCTTTCAAAAAACTCAATCAAATTTGTGAGACATGATTTTCCACTCACAAAGTCATGCTGACTGTCCCTAACGGTAGCACAGTGGTTAGCACTGCTGCTTCACAGCTCCAGGATCCCGGGTTCAATTCCTGGCTCGGGTCACTGTCTGTGTGGAGTTTGCACATTCTCCTCGTGTCTGCGTGGGTTTCCTCCGGGTGCTCCGGTTTCCTCCCACAATCCAAAGATGTGCGGGTTAGGTTGATTGGCCAGGTTAAAAATTGTCCCTGAGATGCGTAGTTAGAGGGATTAACGGGTAAATATGTGGGGGTAGGGCCTGGGTGGGATTGTGGTCGGTGCAGACTCGATGGGCCAAATGGCCTCCTTCTGCACTGTAGGGTTTCTATGATTCTAATCAGTCCTTGCATCTCTAAATGCCTGTAGATCCTGTCTCTCAAAATACCTTCCAACAATTTACCCACCACAAATGTGAGGCTAACTGGCCTGTAGTTCCCAGGGTTTTCCCTGCAGCCCTTTTTAAACAAAGGCACAACATTTGCCACTCTCTAATCTTCAGGCACCTCACCCGTGACTATCAATGATTCAAATATCTCGGCTAGGGGACCCGCAATTTCCTCCCCAGTCTCCCACAACGTCCTGGGATATACCTCATCAGGTCCTGCAGATTTATCTACCTTGATGCGCTTTAAGACTTCCAGCACCTCCTTCTCTGTAATATGTACACTCCTCAAGGCATCACTATTTATTTCCCCAAGTTCCCCAACATCCATGCTTTTCTCAACAGTAAATACTGATGAGAATTTTCATTTAGGATCTCACCCATCTCTTGTGGATCCGCACACAGATTACCTTGTTGATCCTTAAGAGGCCCTACTCTCTCCCTTGTTACTCTTTTGCCCTTTATGTATTTGTAGAAGCTCTTTGGATTCTCCTTTGCCTTATCTGCCAAAACAATTTTGTGTCCCTTTTTGCCCTCCTGATTTCTCTCTTAACTCTACTCCTACATCCCCTATACTCTTCAAGAGATTCACTTGATCCCAGCTGCCTATGCACGTCATGTGCCTCTTTCTTCTTCTTGATCAGGGCCTCAATATCCCGAGTCACCCACGGTTCCCTACTTCTGCCAGCCTTGCCCTTCACTCTAAGAGGAATGTGTTTACCCTGAACCCTGGTTAACACACTTTTGAAAGCATGCCACTTACCAGACGTCTCTTTTCCTTCCCACAGACTCCCCCAATTAACTTTTGAAAGTTCCTGCCTGATACCATCAAAATTGGCCTTGCCCCAATTTAGAATTTTAACTTTTGGGACAGACCTATCATTCTCCATAGCTATCTTAAAACTAATAGAATTATGGTCACTGGTTCCAAAGTGATCCCTCACTAACACTTCTGTCACCTGCCCTTCCTTATTTCCCAAGCGGAGGTCAAGTTTTGCCCCCTCTCTAGTCGGGCCATCCACATACTGAATGAGAAATTCCTCCTGAATACACTCAACCAATTTCTCTCCATCCAACCCTCTAATACTATGGCTGTCCCAGTCAATGTTGGGAAAATTAAAATCTCCGACTATTACCACCCTATTTTTCTTGGAGCTATCTGTAATCCCCTTACATATTTGCTCCTCAATTTCCCGCTGACTATTTGGGGGCCTATAGTACAACCCTATCAAAGTGATTTCCCCCTTCTTATTTCTCAGTTCTACCCATATAGACTCAGTGGCCGAACCCTCGGATATATCCCCTCTCAGTACGGCCGTGATGCTTTCCCTAATCAAAAGTGCAACTCCCCCTCCTCTCCAACTCCTGTTCTATCTTTCCTATAGCATCTGTACCCTGGAACATTAAGTTGCCAGTCCTGTCCCTCCCTTAGCCATGTTTCAGTAATTGCTATGATATCCCAGTCCCACGTACCCATCATCTGCCTTGCCCGTCAGGCTTCTTGCATTGAACTAAATGCAGTTTAATCTGGACTTCCCTTGCTCTCTGTCTTGCTTCTGTCTGATCTGTCTGGTACTAGGATTACTGATACTGCCTTTACTAATTAGTGTGCTCTCTTTAACTTCCGTGCTGTCCTCAAACTTCTCTTCTGATCTTGCATAATGATAGAATGTAGTCAAAAGTAGTTCTGTCATGTTCCCGCTTGTTGGCAACACTTAATAATCATAGAATTGTACAGCACAGAAGGAGATCATTTGGCCCATCATAACTTGTGGTGGCTTTCTGAAAGAGTTATTCAGTTAGTTTAGTTCTGACTCTTTTCCCCAAAGTCCTGCAAGTTTTTCATTTTTAAGTAAACATTCTGTTCCCTTTTGGAAATTTATATTGAATCTATTTCAACCCCACCGTCAGACAATTCACACGTAAACAGATTTTCTGTATCTTCCCCTGGCTCATTGCCTTTCTTGAGAATATTAGAACAGAATAACAGTTGCAATAAAAGGAATCCCAGAAATCTTCTGCTGGCATGTAAATAGTAAGTGGGTAATAATAATTGGGATAGGTCTTAAGAGGATCAAGAGGGTGATATTAGGAATGACATGGTGTCACAGTGGTTAGCACTGCTGCCTCACAGCGCGAGGGACCTGAGTTTGACTTCAGCCTTGAGTGACTGTGTGTGGAGTTTGCACATTCTGGCAGTATCTGCATGGGTTTCCTCCAGGTGCTCCGGTTTCCTCCTACAGTCCGTCCAAAATGTGTAGGTTTAGTAGATTGACTATGGTAAAATTGCCCCTTAGTGTCCTGAGATGTATAGGTTAGGGGAATTAATGGGGCACATGTGTGGGGTTATAGGGATAGGATGGGGGTGGGTGAGCAAATTTAAGATGCTCTGTCGGTGCAGACTCAATGGGCTGAAGAGGCTCCTTCTGCACTGAAGAGATTCTATGATTCAATGTGCTTAGAGGCAGAGCACAAGTCTAGAATACTTAATGAGCACTTTGTACTGGTATTCACTAAGGAGGAAGATGCTGAGAGAATATCAGTAGAAATGGACATGGTGGTAATGGATGGCATGAAAATAGACAAGATACACGGGCTGTGCTCATTACCTGTGTTACCTGCCTGAATGCCTTGCATCCCTGATTGTGAAAAGAAGTCGGAGTGGAGATAGTGGAAGACGTAGCATAATTTTCCAATTTTCCTCCGATCTTAGCATATTGGAGAATGACAAACAAGCAAACAGAACAGTACAGCACAGGAAACAGGCCCTTTGGCCCTCCAAGCCTGTGCCGCTCCTTGGTCCAACTAGACCAATCGTTTGTATCCCTCCATTCCCAGGCTGCTCATGTGATTATCCAGGTAAGTCTTAAACGATGTCAGCGTGTCTGCCTCCACCACCCTACTTGGCAGCGCATTCCAGGCCCCCACCACCCTCTGTGTAAAAAAACATCCCTCTAATATCTGAGTTATACTTCGCCCCTCTCACCTTGAGCCCGTGACCCCTCGTGATCGTCACTTCTGATCTGGGAAAAAGCTTCCCACCGTTCACCCTATCTATCCCCTTCATAATCTTGTACACCTCTATTAGATCTCCCCTCATTTTCCGTCTTTCCAGGGAGAACAACCCCAGTTTACCCAATCTCTCCTCATAGCTAAGACCCTCCATACCAGGCAACATCCTGGTAAACCTTCTCTGCACTCTCTCTAACGCCTCCACGTCCTTCTGGTAGTGCGGCGACCAGAACTGGACGCAGTACTCCAAATGTGGCCTAACCAGCGTTCTATACAGCTGCATCATCAGACTCATCATCATCAGCAGACAAAACATGACACCCTTAGTGTCATCAGACAATCATCAGACAAATCATCAGACAAAACATGACACCCTTAATCAAGAAAGGGTGTAAGGACATTCTTGGCAACCATAGGCTGATCAGTTTAACATCAGTGGTGGGTAATGTTTTAGAGACAATGATCAAGGAAAAAAATCAGTAGGAACTTGGAAGGGTTTGCGTTAATTAAGGAGAGCCAGGGTAGATTTGTAAATGGCAGATCATGATTGACTAATTTAATTGAATCTTTTTGATGAAGTAACAGGGAAGGTTGGTGAAGGGAATGTTGTGGAAGTTGTCGACTGGACTTTAAAAAAAAAATTAACATATCCCACGAGCCTCAATATGGCACTAAAAGGATCAGTTAGCTTAAAGGCTTAAGGACAGAAACCAGCAAGTCGTAGTAAATAGATGCTCGTCAGACCTCAGGGTGATTAGACAGCGTTGCTTTCCAAGGTTCAGTGCGACGACCATTGGTTCAGTATATATAAATGACTTTGATATTGGAACACAGAATAACATTTCAAAATTTGCTAACTGAACCAACTTGGAGGTGTGGCAAACAGTGAGGATGATAAAATTGAATGCAACAGATCATAGGCTCATAGAATAGGCAGATAAGCAGCAGATGTGAATTTAATGCAGAACAGATTGGCCAGATGAGGTAAGAATGGGATTTCCTTCTCGAATGAACCTGGTGAGTTTTTATGACAGTCCAGCAGTTCTGTGGTCACCATTACTGACACAAACTTTTTCAGATGTTTTCATCAACTAAATTCAAATTCTCCCGCTGCTGTGAGCTTTGAATGGGTGTCTCGAAGTATTAGTCCAGGCTTCCAGATTGCTAGTCCAATGGTGTAACCACTATACTATCTGCATTACAAATTGTATCCTAGCTTATCAAATGGATGGCTTTCAGCAGTTGATAGTTTGCCATAATATACACTTCGTGATGTAACTGTGATACAGAATGCCTTTTCTTTTAGTTTTTTGAATTTTGGGAGGACTAAATCATAGAATCATAGAATCCTACAGTGCAGAAGGAGGCCTTTTGGCCCTCGAGTCTGCACTGACCACAATCCCACCCAGGCCCTATCCTCATTTACTCAAGCTAGTCCCCTTGACACATTTAGCGTGGCCAATCAACCTAACCCGCACATCTTTGGACTGTGGGAGGAAACCAGAGCATCCGGAGGAAACCCACGCAGACACGGGGAGAATGTGCAAACTTCACATAGACAGTGACCCGAGCCGGGAATTGAACCTGGGTCCCTGGTGCTGTGAGGCAGCAGTGCTAACCACTGTACCACCCAATCTTCATGAAGATATCTTCATTTTAGACACATTTTTACTCCTTCAGACCTCCTTCCTTCAAACACCAGACTGTCAGTTCTGTGAATTAAAATAGAACTTGGGTTCATCTCATGGTTTCCATGTCATTACAATTACCCAAAGTGCTTCATAGCCAATGGCATTTTAGGATTAGAGACTGTGGCGTAGTGTTATTTTCACTGGTCTTTGAATCCAGAGACCCAGGGTAATGCTCTGGGGACCCCAGTTCGAATTCCACCATGGCAGATTGTGAAATTTCAATTAGTTAAAAATCAAGGATTAAAATTCTGATGACTATGAACCCATTGTTGTTAAAAAAAACTTTGGAGTGGCACGGTGGCACAATGGTTAGCACTGCTGCCTCACAGCGCCAGGAACCTGGGTTTGATTCTCAGCTTGCACCGGAGTCTGCAGGTTCTCCCCGTGTCCGTGTCCGTTTCCTCCAGGTGCTCCGGTTTCCTCCCACAGTCCAAAGATGTGTGGGTTAGGTGGATTGGCCAGGCTAAATTGTCCCTTAGTGTCAGGGGGACTAGTTAGGGTTATGGGAATAGGGCCTGGGTGGGATTGTGGTTGATGCAGACTCGATGCATTGAATGGCCTCCTTCTGCACTATAGGGATTCTATGAATTGCCCTTGGATCTAGTCATTGTTATGTAGGAAAACATGGCAACCAATTTGAAAATAAGCAGCAAATTCAGTGGTTAATATATTCTTGCCTTTGAGATAACTACATTTTACATGATTGAAAACTTGTTCTTTTTTCCACAAACTAAATTTGGCAGGTTGTGGGAGCATGAAACAGCATCATATTGCTAGTTGCTACAAAGCCCAAAGTCCTGCACTGTTGGGCTGGTTTTATTTTTCCTAGCTTAAATATATCTCCTATCAGAAAAAAGTATTTAGAAAAAAGTATATACAGGCTTTTGTTATAGACATAGGTTGGTGTAGACATTGAACTCTGTTAATCAAAGAATAATACAGCACAGGAACAGGCCCTTCGGCCCTCCAAGCCTGCGCCGCTCCCTGGTCCAAACTAGACCATTCTTTTGTATCCCTCCATTCCCACTCAGTTCATGTGGCTATCTAGATAAGTCTTAAACGTTCCCAGTGTGTCTGCCTCCACCACCTTGCCCGGCCCCCACCACCCTCTGTATAAAATACGTCCTTCTGATATGCGTGTTAAACCCCCCCCCCCCCCCCCCCCCACCCCATCTTGAACCTATGACCCCTCGTGAACGTCACCACCGACCTGGGAAAAAACTTCCCACCGTTCACCCTATCTATGCCTTTCATAATTTTATACACCTCTATTAGGTCACCCCTCATCCTCAGTCTTTCCAGTGAGAACAACCCCAGTTTACTCAATCTCTCCTCATAACTAAGCCCTTCCATGCCAGGCAACATCCTGGTAAACCTCCTCTGCACTCTCTCTAAAGCCTCCATGTCCTTCTGGTCGTGTGGCGACCAGAACTGGGCGCTGTATTCCAAATGCGGCCGAACCAACGTTCTATACAACTGCAACATCAGACCCCAACTTTTATACTTTATGCCCCGTCCTATAAAGGCAAGCATGCTATATGCCTTCTTCACTACCTTCTCCACCTGTGACGTCACCTTCAAGGATCTGTGGACTTGCACACCCAGGTCCCTCTGCGTATCTACACCCTTTATGGTTCTGCCATTTATCGTATAGCTCCCCCCTACGTTAGTTCTACCAAAATGCATCACTTCGCATTTATCTGGATTGAACTCCTTCTGCCATTTCTTTGCCCAAATTTCCAGCCTATCTATATCCTTCTGTAGCCTCTGACAATGTTCCTCACTATCTGCAAGTCCAGCCATTTTCGTGTCGTCCGCAAACTTACTGATCACCCCAGTTACGCCTTCTTCCAGATTGTTTATATAAATCACAAACAGCAGAGGTCCCAATACAGAGCCCTGTGGAACACCACTCGTCACAGGCATCAAGCCGGAAAAAGACCCTTCCACTACCACCCTCTGTCTTCTGTGACCAAGCCAGTTCTCCACCCATCTAGCCACCTCCCCCTTTATCCCATGAGATCCAACCTTTTGCACCAACCTACCATGAGGGACTTTGTCAAACGCTTTACTAAAGTCCATATAGATGACATCCACGGCCCTTCCCTCGTCAACCATTCTAGGTCACTTCTTCAAAAAACTCCACCAGGTTAGTGGCTGGATTTTTATGCCTTTTAACTAAGGACCCTTTGTTATATTTGCTTTCCAATTGAAGATTATTTTTTAAAAGCTCCTATATCTTTTAGCTTTCTTTGCTGCATTGGAAATAGTTCTAGCATCTCTGTGTCTCTCTCCATAATTATAGCATCCCAAGAATGATCCTGTTATTGTATTAACATCCTTGCTACTGTATACTGAGATGCCTAATACTGCACATAGGCTGTTGACTGGGTCAGCATTGGCAAGGAATTGCTTGAAAGTATGCTTGACTGGGCTTTTTAGGAAGCATTAAAAAAAAGGAAACTTGTACTTTTTATGTTCAGTGACAACACCATCTTAGCTTGTCAAATGGATGTCTTACTTTCAGCAGTTGATAGTTTGCAATAATGTGCACTTAGTGGTGTAAATGCAAGATAAAATGCTTTTTGTTGGATTCTGAGAGAGCTAGATATTTTTATTTTCAAACATGTTTTTGCCCCTACGTGCCTCCTTTATGTTAACAGCCATATAGATGGATAATAGGGCTGGCAAAACAAATATATCTATTAGCGCATATGGGGCTGATGCACAAATTTAAATTTGCATTGAGTATAGAATGATAATGTGCCTATGCCTGGATAAAAATTGAAATCCCTTTATAGCTGGGTTAGCATCAACATCTGTGAAAGGCCTGTCAAAGATTCTGTCTTGCTAATCAGATATTTCTGAATGCACATCTGCTGAGGAGTTGAAGGCATCAAATGGTCTGCTATTTGTTGCTGCCTTAATTTTGTCTGGTACTGAATTCCATTTTCCTTGAGGGTTCCAAGGACATCAAACATAACTTCTTCCAGATAAGAATCACTAAGCTCTGAGGCCCATAATGGGTAACTTGGCTTCCATATTGAGGAACCAAGCAGAGATAAGGCTATTTTTTAGATCTTCTATTGTATAATGAGAGATAGAGTTAATTAATATTCCAGGTGAGATCTTACCGAGGCTCTATATGACTGCTGCTAGACATCTTTATTCCTGTATTCCAATCCCCTCATGATGAAGGCCAACATACCACTTGCCTTTCTAATTGCTTGCTGCACCTGCATGCTAGCTTTTAGTGACTCATGAACAAGAACACCGAGGTCCCTTTGGATGCTTGCACTTCCCAACCTCTCACCACTTAAATACTCTGCCGTCCTATTTCTTCTACCACAGTGAAAGACTTCACATTTATTCACATTATTATTCCATCTGCCCATTCACGTAACTTGTCCAAGTCCTCTTGAAGTCTCCTTGCATCCTCCTCACAACTTGTGTTTCTGCCCAGTTTGTTGCAACCAGCAAATGTGGAAATATTACAATTTGTCCCCACATCCAAACCATATCTATAGATTGTAAACAGCTGTGGACCTAGCATAGATCCTCTGGTATCTCACCAGTCACAATCTACCATCCTGAGAATGATCTGTTTATTCCTACTCTTTGCTTTCTGTCAAATACCGATTTATACTAATATGTTTTCCCAATCCCATGTGCTCTAATTTTATTTACTAATCTCCTGTGTGAGACCTTATCAGAAGCCTTTAAAAAATCCCAATACACCACATCCAGGGTTCTCCTTTATCGATGCTGTGATTTGATTTGATTTATTGTTGTCACGTATTAGTATACAGTTCTTGTGCGCTATACAGGCAAAGCATGCCATACACAGAAGGAAAGGAGAGAGTGCAGAATGTAGTGTTACAGTCATAGCTAAGGTGTAGAGAAAGATCAACTTAGTGCGAGGTAAATCCATTCAAAAGTCTGATGGCAGCTTGAGTCTTGTTCTTGAGTCAACTGGTAGGTGTCCTCAGACTTTTGTATCTTTTTCCCAATGGAAGAAGATGGAAGAGAGTATGTCTTGGGTGCGTGGGGTCCTTAATTATGCTGGCTGCTTTTCCGAGGCAGTGGGAAGTGTAGACCGTGTCAATGGGTGGGAGACTGGTTTGTGTGACGGACTGGGTGCCATATCAAGCTGTGTTACAACTGGAAAGAATGCTTTCTATGGTCCATCTGTAAAAGCTGGAGAGAGTTGTAGTGGACATGCCAAATTTCCTTAGTCTCTGAGAAAGTAGAGGCATTGGTGGGCTTTCTTAACTATAGCATCCTCAAAAAATTCCATCAAGTTATCAAATATAATTTCTCTTTCATAAATCCATGTTGACTCTGCCCAATGTTACCGTTCTTTTTTAAATTGTAGTTATCGCATCCTTTATAATATATTCTAATGTTTCCCCTATGAGTGATGTCAGACTATCAGGTCTGTAGTTCTCTATTCCTCCCTTAAATAGTGGGATACATTTGCTGCTTTCCAGTCTGCAGGATTCATCAGCTGAGAGGAGGCATTGGTGGTTTTCAGCAGGAAATTCCCTTGCCATGTTTAACCTGATGCCATGAGACTATGGGGTCCAGAGTCGATGTTGCGAACTCCCAGAGCAGCTCCCTTCCAACTCTATACCACTGTACCGCCACCTCTGGGTAGCGTCTGGGACATTGTCTGTAAGGTATGATTTCACGAGTATGACTATGCCAGTCTGTTGCTTGACTAGGTCATCTGTCAGACACCATCCCACCTTTGCCACAAAACTCCAGATGTTAATAAGGAGGACTTTGCAGGGTGAACAGGGCTGAGTTTTCTATTGTCGTTTCCGGTGCCTAGGTCGATGGCAGGTGATCCATCAGGTTTCATTCCTGTTTGTAAACTTTGTTATGGATTTGATACAACTGAATGGCTTGCTAGGGCATTTAAGAGTCGACCACATTTTGTGGGTCTGGAGTCACATGTAGTCCAGACCAGGTAAGGACAGTAGATTTCCTTTCCTAAGGGACATTAGTGAACTAGATGGGTTTTAATGACAATTGACAATAGTTTCATGATCACTGTGCCGAGACTAGTTTTTAATTCCATACTTATTAACTGAAGTTAAATTCTACCAGCTTCTGTGGTGAGGTTTGAACACATGTTCCCAGTGTGTTAATCTGGGTCTCTGGATTATTAGTCTAGTTGCAATGCCACCATGCTACCATTTCCTCTTGAATGAGGAACGAAAAACTATTAAATCTGTTTTTTAAAAAACTGGAAAAACTAATGGAACTAAAAACCAACAAATCCTCTGGACCTTATGACTTACCTCAAGAGTTGGCTGCAGAGATGGCGGGTGCATTGTTGTTAATTTTCCAAAATTCTGTAGATTCTAGAATGATCCCGGTGAATTAGATACTAGTAAATGCAACATTACTATTCAAGAAAGGAGGGGGAGTGAAAACAGAAAACTTTATTTAATCTGACTTCAGCATTGGGAAAATACTGGAATCCATTAGTGAGGAGGTGTTAACAATGCTCTTAAAAATCACGACTTGATTAAGTAGAATCAGCATGACTTTATGAAAAGAAAATCATATTTGACAAATTTATTAGTGTTTTTTCACTATGTAACTGTCGGTGAATACAGTGGATGTAATGTATTTGGATGGCCCTTTGAGGTACCACATAAAAGGATCCTACTCACTATATTGGGTTGGAGATAATATATGGATATGGGATTGGTAAAAGGACAGAAAATAGAGTAGGGTTAAATGGAGCATTTTCAAGTTGACACTAACTAGTAGCTGCAAGGATCATTGCTGGGGGTCTGTACTTACAATCTTAATGGCAGATATGATGAGGGGGTCAAGAATAACATATGGACAGTAATCTGTGTGATGGACACAAAAGCTGCAAAACGATTTAGGCATTGCCTAAATGATTGCACAATAAGCTAGCAGATGGAGTATAATGTAGGAAAATGTGAGGTTATTCAATTTGGTAGAAAGATTGGAAAATCAGAATTTTTTTTAAATGGTGAGAAACTTGTAAATGTTCAGAAAAATTTGGGTGTCCTCACAGAAGAAATGCAGGAGCACAAAATATGTATGTCGGTACAGCAGGCAATTGGCAAGGCAAATAACATTCCCCTTTCTTGCAAAAGGGTTGGAATGCAAAAGGGTTGGAATACAAGAGAAAGGAAGTGCCAGAGATGAACACCAGAGATGACGTGGGAATGACTGCCCTTGACAAAACAGCATTTGGCTGAGAATGTCATCAAGCATCCCTAGCAAAACTGGAGTCAACGGAAATTGTGGGAAAATCCCTCCGCTGGTTGGAGTCAGACCTAGTACAAAGGAAGATGGTTGGAATCCAACCATGTCAGCTCCAAGACATCACTGCATGAGTTCCTCAGGGTAGTGTCCTAAGACCAATTATCTTCAGCTGTTTTATCAATGACCTTTCTTCCATCATTAGATCAGAAGTGAGGATGTTCGCTGATGACTGCACAATGTTCAGTACCATTTGTGGCTTCTCCGATACTGAAGCTGTCCATGTCCAAATGCAACAAGACCTGGACAATATCTGGGCTTGAGCTGACAACTTGCAAGAAACATTCACACCACACAAGTACTAGGTAATGACCATCTCCAGCAAGAGAGGACCATTGCCCCTTGGCATTCAATGGCATTACCATTGCTGAATCCCCGTTTCAAAATCCTGGGGGGCGGGGAGGGTTACCATTAACCAGAAACTGAACTAGAATAGCCATATTAATTCTATGGCTACAAGAGCAGGTCAAACACTAGGAATCATGTCTACAAAGCACAAGTCAGGAGCGCAAAGGAATTATCTCCACTTGCCTGGATGTGTGGAGTTCAAACGATGCTCAAGAAACTTGACACCATCCAGGGCAAAGCAGACTGCTTGATTGCTACCCCTTCCATGAACATTCACTCTCTCTCGCACCAATGAACAGTGGCAGCTATGATGCTCTGCAGGAGTACACCAAAGTTCCTTAGGTAGCACCTTCCAAACCCATGACCGCTATCAGCTAGAAGGACAAGAGCAGCAGATATATGGGAACACACCACCTGGAGTCACCATCCTGACTTGGAAATATCTCGCTGTTCCTTCACTGTCACTGGATCAAAATCCTGGAATCCCTTCCCTAACAGCACTGTGGGATACCTATACCTTGACTGCAGCAGTTCAAGAAGTCAGCTCACCACCACCTTTTTTAAGGGCAATTAGGGCTGGACAATAACTGCTGGTCTGGCCAGTGATGCTCACATCCCATAAATTAAAAAAATGTTATTTTATAATTGTACAATTTGATATAACCACATCTGGAATACGGTGAACAGCTTTGGCCTCCTTATTTAAGGGAAATGTATTTACTTTTGAGGCAGTGCAGTGAAAGTTTATTAGGTTGATTCCTGGGATGAGAAAGTCAGCCTATGATGAGAGATTGAATAGAATGGCCCCAACTCTGACATTGAAACATGCAGAGTTCTGAAAGGGCTTGACAGGGTTGATAGGAGGTTATTTCTAGGGCTGGAAAGTCTAGAACCAGGGAAAAAAGTGTCCGAATAAAGGGTCAAGGTGTAGAGGAATTTCTTTACGCAAAGGATTGTGAATATTTAGAATTCTCTACCTAGAGGGTTGCGAATGCTCAGTCATTAAATTTTACTCTGGGCGAATGGGCAGTATTGCGATTAGTTGGGAAAGTGGAGCTGAGGTCAAATAGCAGCCATGACATTATTGAATAGCTGAGCAGTTATAAGGGACAGTATGGCTTATTGTTGCTCCTATTCCTTATGTTAAGTAACCGTACTGTTGGTCAACAACCAGGTCAGGTTCAGATCATCCATAACAATCAAAATGTAAATGGTCCTGAAGGGCATTAAAAGGCATTCCGAGCAATAATTTGAGTCTGTTGACATGGGTTTGGCTGCGCTCTCTCATTTCCCCCCAGCAAACTATGGAGGATGGCTAGCCCATGCCCAATTGCATGTCCCTGGTAACATTCTTTTCATTGAAGGCTCTTCCCAAACAATGCCTGGGACTCCTGAGATGAATCTGGAACCCTCCACAGACAGTATGCACTCCATCTACAGAGCAGACTGCTGGATAGATTCTGTTGTCTGAAGAAGGCCAGTGATTTTGCTGAATTATTAAAAGCCATGATCTGATTTTAAGAAGTCTCACAACATCAGCATCTCCACATCATGATCCTTCTTGTAACAGGGCAGATGAGGACCTTAACAAGCCTTGACTGAAAGGCCCAATTCCCTATGAGCGATTTAAGAATAGTTCTCAACAATGGGTGGAGACAGATTTGGTTTGCTAAAGGTGCACTTTAAAAAGAATTCCAAGTGCACAAAGGTGCTTTATGTAAGAGTGGCCATAACACATCTGATATCTTCATCTAAGAGTCATGCCTGTTCAACTAGATTTTCTAAAATCAGTTGTTACTTTGATTGAAGATCAATTGAGAGGCTGCTGCACTACGTTAGGAAGTAGCTATGTCCAACCATCAATAACAAGATAGAGTCTATGCTGTGGATATGCTCAGTGTCTATAAGAAAGAACTGCAAGAACAGCTATCGCAACTACTTTTTAAAGGGGATAGCTAGCGCAGTAATAATCTGAAGGGAAGCCACTAGAACACACTGCGCTATGATATGACTGATTTATGAGAAACTGGATTCATTTGCAAATGCTTGCTATTCATTTAATAGGCAACTGCATAGTCCAGCTCAGTCATATCCTTTTTGTTGTTGTGGTAGTGGCTTAGTCAGTGGACATCAAGCCCTAGAACATCATCCTTTTATGCAACGTTCATGTGATCTTCACATAGATCAAGAACTGCCTCAGACACGGGTCAGTAACTAACGCAATATTTAGTTTGTGTTGCATAGGGAATGCTTGTAGGAAACCTCTATATGGGGTAGTATGGGTCTTGCAAACCATCAGAAGATTCATTTCATAGCTCCAACTCTGATATCATGGCAACATTATCATAGCAGCTCCATTGGCCAAATACCAGCATCAAGTGTCATGCAAAGAATTCACTTCTGCCAAAAGGGAAAGGTTCCTACTCCATGTATTCTGTGTTTCCTAGAAAGATGGGGAACGGAGAATGGGCTTCAGCATTTTTCTGAGACCATAGGAGCCTAAACTGACTTCTAAAACAACAGGAGCTAAAAATCACCATTTCTGCTGATTATTCAGGCATTATGCCTTAAGTATTGATTAGCTGTCAGAAACTTGAAAGATGCAGACTTGCATGTCACCATATGGGACAATCACAAATGTTTTGACAAAATGCTGCCTTGAGTTAAAATATATATTGGGATGCATATTAACCATACTTAAGGGTTGGCTCATCAGAGCCCATGCCTGCGATCTGTCACCATAGCTGTGCAGTCGTTAGTCCAAAGCCTGGGAATCCTGGTCCGTTATGGCAGCGACAACCTGAATAGGAGTTACATAGTTATGAATTAGGAGCAGAATTAGGTCTTTGAGCCTGCTTCACTATTCAGTAAGGTCATTACTGATTTAATTGTAATTGCAACTCTACATCCCTACCTACCTCATCAAGAATCTATCCACTTCTGCCTTAAAAATATTCAAGGACTTTCTTCCTCAAAAGGTGGTAGAAGCAGAGTTCCAAAGACTCATTATCCTTTCATTCTCCTCGTCTCTATCTTAAATGTATGACCCTGTATTTTTAAACAGTGACCCCTGGTTCTAGGTTTTCCTATAAAGAGGAAATATCCTTTCCACATCCACCCTGTCACGACCCTTTTGGATCTTGTGTTTCAATCAAGTCACCTTTTACTCTTATGAGAGGACTAAGACCTCAACCTTTTAAAAGAATAAAATGGACACTGATATCCTCATGGGTATTTATAAAAAATTTAAAAACTGAATGAGGATTTTTTTAAATGGCTAAAACTGTATGTCTGTGACCCTCGAATGCAAATAACTACCATGGCAGTTTCACAGAAACTTGCACTTAGTTATTTCTTAAGAGACACCCCTTGTGGCTGCAAAGACCAAATTCAAAGGTAGCTAATACAAAGACCTACTGCATTAAATAATCCAGGCTGGCCAACTAGAATCGACTCATCTAGAGTCATAGAGGTTTCGGCCCAACTTGCCCATGCTGCCTTTTTTTAAAAATCCCTAAGCTAATCCCAATTGCCCGCATTTAGCCCATATCCCTTTATACTCATTTTACCCATGTAACTGTCGAAATGCTTTTTAAAAGACAAAATTGTACCCGCTTCTACTACTACCTCTGGCAGCTTGTTCCAGACACTCATCACCCTCTGTGTGAAAAGATTGCCCCTCTGGACCCTTTTGTATCTTGTCCCCTCTCACCTTAAACCTATGCCCTCTAGTTTTAGACTCCCCTACTTTTGGGAAAAGATATTGACTATCTAGCTGATCTATGCCCCTCATTATTTTATAGACCTATATTAGATCACCCCTCAGCCTTCTATGCTGCAGAGAAAAAAGTCCCAGTCTATCCAGCCTCTCCTTATAACTCAATCCATCAAGTCCTGGTAGCATCCTAGTAAATCTTTTCTGCACTCTTTCTAGTTTAATAATATCCTTTCTATAAAAGGATGACCAGAATTGCACACAGTATTCCAAGTGTGGCCTTACCAATGTCTTGTACAAGTTCAACAAGACATCCCAACTCCTGTATTCTATGTCCTGACCAATGAAACCAAGCATGCCGAATGCCTTCTTCACCACTCTGTCCACCTGTGACTCCACTTTCAAGGAGCTATGAACATGTACCCCTAGATCTCTTTGTTCTGTAACTCTCCCCAACGCCACTCACAAAGCCATGCTGACTGTCCCTAATCAGTCCTTGCGTCTCGAAATGCCTGTAGATCCTGTCTCTCAAAATACCTTGCAACAACTTACCCACCACAGATGTGGGGCTCACTGGCCTGTAGTTCCCAGACTTTTCCCAGCAGCCCTTTTTAAACAAAGGCACAACATTTGCCGCCCTCCAATCTTCAGACGCCTCACCCATGTCAATCAATGATTCAAATATCTCTGCTAGGGGACTTGCAATTTCCTCCCTAGCCTCCCATAAGTTCCTGGGATACACTTCGTCAGGTCCCGGAGATTTATCCACCTTGATGCGCTTTAAGACTTCCAGCATCTCTTTCTCTGTAATATGTACACTCCTCAAAACATCACTATTTATTTCCCCAAGTTCCCTAACATCAATGCTTTTCTCAACAGTAAATACTGCTGAGAAATATTCATTTAGGATCTCACCTATCTCTTGTGGATCCGCACATGGATGATCTTGTTGATCCTTAAGAGGCCCTACTCTCTCCCTTGTCACTCTTTTGCTCTTTATGTATTTGTAGCAGCTCTTTGGATTCTCCTTTGCCTTATCTGCCAAATCTCGTGCCCTCCTGATTTCTCTTTTGACTCTACTCTTACACCCCCCATACTCTTCAAGGGATTCATTTGATCCCAGCTGCCTATGTCATGTGCCTCCTCTTCTTCTTGACCAGGACCTCAATATCCCAAGTCATCCAGGGTTCCCTACTTCTACCAGCCTTGCCCTTCACGCTAAGAGGAATGTGCTTACCCTGAACCCTGGTTAACACACTTTTGAAAGCCTGCCACTTATCAGACATCCCTTTGCCTTCCCACAGACTCCCCCAATTAACTTTTGAAAGTTCCTGCCTGATGCCATCAAAATTGGCCTTGCCCCAATTTAGAATTTTAACTTTTGGGCCAGACCTATCATTCTCCAAAGCTATCTTAAAACTAATAGAATTATGGTCACTGGTCCCAAAGTGATCCCTCACTAACACTTCTGTCGCCAGCTCTTCCTTATTTTTGTTAAGTTTTGCCCCCTCTCTCGTTGGGCCATCCACAAGCTGAATGAGAAATTCTTCCTGAACACACTCAACAAATTTCTCTCCATCCAACCCTCTAATACTATGGCTGTCCCAGTCAATGTTGGGAAAGTTAAAATGCCCTACTATTACCACCCTATTTTTCTTGGAGCTATCTGTCATCTCCTTACATATTTGCCCCTCAATTTCCCGCCGACTATTTGGGGGCCTATAGTACAACCCTATCAAAGTGATTTCCCCCTTCTTATTTCTCAGTTCTACCCATATAGACTCAGTGGCCGAACCCTCGGATATATCTCCTCTCAGTACTGCCGTGATGTTTTCCCTAATCAAAAGTGCCACTCCCCCTCCTCTTTTACCTCCTGTTCTATCTTTCCTATAGCATCTGTATCCTGGAACATTGAGCTGCCAGTCCTGTCCCTCCCTTAGCCATGTTTCAGTAATTGCTATAATAGCCCAGTCCCACATACCCGTCCATGCCCTGAATTCATCTACGAGGACAAAGAGCCCTGCAATGTTTCTTTCAATTCTTAATGGTTGAGACATTTAACAATCCCAGGAACCCACTCAAGGGATACATATCTCTGATTAAGAAATGTGGAGAAGTCGGAGTCATAGGACATGGACCTCTAGGTTGTGTAACCAGTAATATTGCCTTGCTGCGTTGCGAAATCTCAGTCTGCCATTTTACCATCTAGCTAGCAGCAGCATAGAAAAGGGGCTCTGCCCAGATTAAATATCTGGCTCCATCTATACTGATTCTTCTGTAACTTCTGTGCCATCACCTACAAGACTGATTTATCCCTGCGTGCCCCTCTTATTGTGTGAAGTCAACTCCAATGAAAAAGTGAATGATATATATTGGTATTCAGCCTGCCAACCTCTGTGCAGGACTCATTGGACTTTGATTTTGAATTCTGGACCCATGTGAAACATTTTTTTTTTCTCTCTGGTCTCTGCAATGTAAATCTTTTCTCTCTCCTTTGACTGTATGAAGGCAAAAGAGAAAATATTGCAACTCTCCTCCCATGTTGAGTGTGTGCAAATAAACCCTTTGAGTTCATCCTATCTTGAGTTTGCCGTGGGGTTATTCACAAAAATTGGATTACACCAAACCCAAGGGGTTGAGAAATATGCCACCACTTATAAAGGGAGAAGCAAATCAAAACCACTGTTTGTTTCCTGACAGATGGTCAGAGGAGAAATTAGTGTTGCTTAAGTTAACTCCTGTCCATAAACACTGTTCTAAACTCCAGAGGATAGAAGCTGAGCGTGTCCAACTTTTCCTCGTAAGGCAAATTGCCAATTCCAGACATTAGAAAATCCAGGGGATTTTCACAGTAACTTCATTGTGGTGTTAATGTAAGCCTACTTGCAACTTGGTCAACTTTGTCTACCTGATACGCTGCAGGAAAAGATGTCCCGAGGCATGGTACATCGACGAGACCATGCAGACGCTACGACAACGGATGAACGGACACCGCTCGACAATCACCAGGTAGAAGTGTTCCCTTCCTGTCGGGGAACACTTCAGCGGTCAAGGGCATTCATCCTCTGATCTTCGGGTAGGCGTTTTCCAAGCTGGCCTTCAAGACATACAACAACGCAGAATCGCCGAGCAGAAACTAATAGCCAAGTTCCGCACACATGAGGATGGCCTCAACTGGGATCTTGGGTCATGTCACACTACATGTAACCCCCACCATTTGGCCTAGACTTGCAAAATCCTACTAACTGTCTTGGTTTGAGACAATTCACATCTCTTTAACCTGTGATTATCCCTCTCTCCACTCGCATTGTCTGTACCTGTAAAGACTTGATTACCTGTTAAGACACACATTCCAACCATTATCTTGCAATTCAGTCTGTGTCTATATATGTCCTGTTTGTGAACCTAACTCTCCACTCACCTGATGAAGGAGCAGTGCTCCGAGAGCTCGTGATACCAAATAAACCTGTTGGATGTTAAGCTGGTGTTGTGAAACTTCCTACGGTGCAAGCTTACTCGTGACACTAATAAATAAACTTTACAAACGTTACAAAACTTCAGATATTAAGGGTCTAGTAAACCTTCTCTAAATTGCTTCCTACACATTAGCATCCTTCCCTAAAGAAAGAAACCAATACTATACACGGTACTCCAGATGTGGTCTCACCAATGCCCTGTATAATTGAAGCATGATGTGGAGATGCCGGCGTTGGACTGGGGTAAACACAGTAAGAAGTCTCACAACACCAGGTTAAACTCCCACAAGTTTATTTAGTAGCACAAGCCACTAGCTTTCGGAGCGCTGCTCCTTTATCAGGTGAGTGGGAGTTCTGTCCACAAACAGGGCATATAAAGACACAAACTCAATTTACAAAATAAAGGTTGGAATGCGAATCTTTACAGGTAATCAAGTCTTAAAGGTACAGACAATGTGAGTGGAGAGAGGGCCAAGCACAGGTTAAAGAGATGTGTATTGTCTCCAGCCAGGACGGTTAGTGAGATTTTGCAAGCCCAGGCAAGTCGTGGGGATTACAGATAGTGTGACATGAACCCAAGATCCCGGTTGAGGCAGTCCTCGTGTGCGGAACGTGGCCATCAGTCTCTGCTCAGCGACTCTGTGTTATCGTGAAGGCCACCTTGGAGAACACATATCCGAAGATCAGAGGCCGAATGCCCGTGACCGCTGAAGTGTTTCCCAACAGGAAGAGAACACTCTTGCCTGGTGATTGTCGAGCGGTGTTCATTCATCCGTTGTCATAGCGTCTGCATGGTCTCCCCAATGTACCATGCCTCGGGACATCCTTTCCTGCAGTGTATCAGGTAGACAACGTTGGCCGAGTTGCAAGTGTATGTACCGTGTACCTGGTGGATGGTGTTCTCTCGTGAGATGATGGCATCCATGTCGATGATCCGGCATGTCTTGCAGTGGTTGCTGTGACAGGGTTGTGTGGTGTCGTGGTCACTGTTCTCCTGAAGGCTGGGTAGTTTGCTGCAGACAATGGTCTGTTTGAGGTTGTGCGATTGTTTGAAGGCAAGAAGTGGGGGTGTGGGGATGGCCTTGGCGAGATGTTCGTCTTCATCAATGACATGTTGAAGGCTCCGGAGAAGATGTCGTAGCTTCTCCGCTCCAGGGAAATACTAGACAACGAAGGGTCCTCTGTCCGCTGTGTCCCGTGTTTGCCTTCTGAGGAGGTCGGTGCGGTTTTTCGCTGTGGCGCGTGGGAACTGTCGATCGATGAGTCAAGCGCCATATCCTGTTCTTATGAGGGCATCTTTCAGCATCTGCAGGTGCCTGTTGCAATCCCCCTCATCTGAGCAGATCCTGTATATATGGAGGGCTTGTCCGTAGGGGATGGCTTCTTTAACGTGTTTAGGGTGGAAGCTGGAGAAGTGGAGCATCGTGAGGTTATCCGTGGGCTTGCAGTACAGTGAAGTACTCACATTCTAACCATTATTTTGTAAATTGAGTTTGTGCCTTTTTATGCCCTGTTTGTGAACAGAACTCCCACTTACCTGATGAAGGAGCAGCGCTCGAAAGCTAGTGGCTTGTGCTGCCAAATAAACCTGTTGGACTTTAACCTGGTGTTGTGAGACTTCTTACTAATTGAAGCATAACCTCCCTACTTTTGTTTTCAGTTCCCCTGCAATAAATAATAACATTCTATTACCTTTCCAAATTATTTGCTGTACCTGCATTCTAATTTTGGGATTGATGCAGTTGGACATCCAGGACTCTCTGCACCTCAGAGTTCTAGAATCTCTGACCATTTAGATAATAGATTTGTTTTTATTCTTCCAGGAAATGGACTATTTCAGATTTTCCCACATTATACACAATTTGCCACTTCTTTGCCCACTCAATTAACCTATCTATATCCTTTTGTCGTCGTCTTGGGTCCACTTCGCCACTTACTTTCCTACCTATCTTTGTGTCATCAGCAAATTTAACAACCATACTGTCTATCCCTTCATCGAAATCATTAATATGAATTGTAAAAAGTTGAGGTCCCAAGACTGATCCCTGTGGCACACCGCTTGTTAAATGTTCTGTTATGACACGGAAGTGATTATTCCCTCTGCGTGATTTTGGAACCACCCAAAGGGATATACCTCGCCTTGTAATCTTATTCGAACGTCTGAGCTAGTAGTTTTGGTAAATTAAAGCAGGATCTGCCGCTCTATCATGAACAATTAACATGTCTTTATTTTAAAACTGGTGACAACCTTATTAAACAATTAACAAACTAAAATAAAATCCCAACAGAATGCTGTTCAAATATTACAAGACTCATTCGGGAATATTAAAATAAATCCTTATAGAATACAGTCACTCTCAAAGAATATACAACCAGGCATCTTTGGGAAATATGAACATTCTCCTGCGATGCTCTCGTCTGGAATACTTTGAGTTGGTGTCTCCTATTTAGAAGGTGATTTTATGACATACATTAAAACTGCAGGATTTACATGAAAGCCTCGCCTACCCTCCTTCTGACTCCAGAGGTAGCAAACATACTCTAACAGTATCCCTCCATGTTTGGGTTTATATACCGGGAATTACCTCTCAGTATTCCTGTGATCGGAGTGACTTGAGAGTGTTAACAAACCTCACATTTGAATTCCATTGGTGTGTGTCTCTGCGTCCTTGTTTTAAACTCATTGGTCCAGTTCAAAAGTCTGTTTTGCTATGTTGGAACACTGACTTCTAGGCTTCGGATATAAATGTTGCAAACCTGCTTCTACTGTTTAAAATCCACAGAAAGAGACATGCTTTTTAAAGAGACAATGCTATATTTTTGTTTTAGCATTTTTTTCAATATTTACACTTGTCAAACACCACATTTTTAACCTTGTATATGCAACTTCATAACACTTGCCAACCAGAAATTGACTCATTTATGTCAATCTCAATTTCCTGGTAGCTAGCCAATCTTGTAACCATGCCAATATGTTAACCCTGAACCTTGAACTTTTTTCCACAATAGCCTTTGATGTGGCAAGAAGGACTTGGTGGATGATGAATCTGGGAAAGGGTGTATAGGTAGTTTGAGTCATGTTGAGATCAAAAAGGAGGAAGTGTTGGGGTTCTTGAGAAACATTAAGGTAGACAAGTCCCCAGGGCCTGATGGGATATACCCAAAAATACTGAGAGAGGCAAGGGAGGAAATTGCTGGAGCCTTGAGAGAAATCTTTGTATCCTCACTGGCTACAGGGAGGTCCCAGAGAATGGAGAATAACCAATGTTGTTCCTTTGTTTAAGAAGGGTAGCAAGACTAATCCAGACAATTACAGACCGGTGAGACTTACATTAGTGGTAGGGAAATTATTGGAGAGGATTCTTCGAGAGAGGATTTGCTCCCACTTGGAAATAAGTGGACATATTAGCGAAAGGCAACATGGTTTTGTGAAGGAGAGGTCGTGTCTCACGAACTTGATCCAAGTTTTTCAAGGAAGCGACGAAGATGATTGATGAGGGTAGGGCAGTGGATATTGTCTACATGGACTTCAGTAAGGCCTTTGACAAGGTCCCTCATGGCAGACTGGTGCAGAAGTGAAGTTGCATGGGATCAGAGGTGAGCTGGCAAGGTGAATACAAAACTGGCTCGGTGATAGAAGGTAGCAGTGGAAGGGTGTGTTTCTGAATGGAGGGCTGTGACAAGTGGTGTTCCTCAGGGATCAGTGCTGGGACCTTTGCTGTTCGTAATATATATAAATGATTTGGAGGAAAATGTAACTGGTTTGATTCGTAAGTTTGCGGATGACACAAAGGTTGGTGGATTTGCGGATAGCGATGAGGATCATCAGAGGATACAGCAGGATATAGAGCGGGTGGAGGCTTGAACGGAGAGATGGCAGATGGAGTTTAATCCGGACAAATGTGAGGTAATGCATTTTGGAAATTCTAATTCAGATAGGAAATATACAGTAAATGGCAGAACCCTAAAGAGTATTGATAGGCAGAGGGATCTGGGTGTACATGTACACAGGTCACTGAAAGTGGCAATGCAGGTGGAGAAGGTAGTCAAGAAGGCATACGGCATGCTTGCCTTCATTGGCCGGGGCATTGAGTTTAAAAATTGGCAAGTCATGTTGCAGCTTTATAGAACCTTAGTTAGGCCGCACTTGGAATATAGTGTTCAATTCTGGTCGCCACACTACCTTAAAGTGGTAGGCTTTGGAGAGGGTATCATTTCAATTTCACAAGTTCATCCCAAAGCTGTAGCATAGCGTTCTTGGCACCATTTCAAATGAGCTCAGCTCCAAGATATTGTCCATCAATGATAGAAAGATTTGCCAGTTGCAACGTAATCATCATCATGCATAGCAACTGAAGATTTTCGTGCCTGGTTGAATACACTAATTCTCTCCTTCCCCATGAACTCTTGATGGATAATGAAATACATCTAGCTGATCTCCATTCACATTTTATTTTGGTACACACTGAAAGACTCTGGCCCAAGTGGTTGCTCTTCACAAGATTCAATCAATGCAAATCAACAAGCACAATAAGAACAAGAGGTGCAGTACCTAATCAAAGTCTGCATTTCCTGTATCAAATAAAGGCAATATTGCCACAATTTTCTGGAATTGAAAGTAAAAGTTGCTCTTGTTTTAAGGGATTTTCTTTTCTATTCACTTAAACTGATGATCACGATGCAAAGGAAGCTGGAGAGTCCAGTACCAAGGGCACTGCATCATGCCCAGCTAGCTCAGTCAGTAGAGCATGAGACTCCTAATCTCAGGATCGTGGGTTCGGGCGCCATTGTTTTGGGGCAGCACTGCTGCCTCACAGCACCAGGGTCCTGAGTTCAATTCTGGTCTTGGGTCACTGTGTGTGTGGAGTTTACACGTTCTGCCTTTGTGTGGGTTTCCTCTGGGTGCTCCAGTTTCCTCCCACAGTCCAAAGATGTGCAAGTTAGGTGGATTGGCCATGCTAAATTGCCCCTTAGTGTCAGGGGGACTAGTGGGGTTGCGGGGATAGGGCCAGGGTGGAATTATGTTGGTGCAGGCTCGATGGGCTGAATGGCCTCCTTCTGCACTGTTGGGATTCTATGTATCTAATCTATGATTTGCACCATTCCTTTCGATCTCAATTGGACAATTATTTAAACCGCATCTGAATTAAAGGAAGAATTGTAATCAGGGCAACACTTGCACAGAAAGTTATGATTTACGCAGCTTTATCATTCCACTTTAAGATCAATTACATGAAGCTCAACATTTCAAAATGAGGTAATTAGAAGCATGAGGTAATTAGAAGCATTCCCCAAAGAAAGACAAAAATAATTTGGGCCTTAAGAGATAAATAGAATTCCGTTACTCAGCCAATGACAATTATTCCCGTCACTTGTGATACTCACCAAACACCTCAATAGGAATGGATCAGATGAATAGTATATTAAACATACTTTAATTTTCACAAGTTAGTTATTGATTGTTCCTATCCCATTTCCCATGAATGGAGGGCTGTGACAAGTGGTGTTCCTCAGGGATCAGTGCTGGGACCTTTGCTGTTTGTAATATATATATATAAATGATTTGGCGGAAAATGTAATTGGATTGATTAGTAAGTTTGCGGACAACACAAAGGTTAGTGGAATTGCGGATAGTGATGAGGACCATCAGAGGATACAGCAGGATATAGATCAGTTGGAGACTTGTGCGGAGAGATGGCAGATGGAGTTTAATTCAGACGAATGTGAGGTAATGCATTTTGGAAGGTCTAATACAGGTAGGAAATATACAGTAAATGGCAGAACCCTTAGGAGTATTGATAGGCAGAGAGATCTGGGTGTACAGGTACACAGGTCACTGAAAGTGGCAATGCAGGTGGAGAAGCTAGTCAAGAAGGCATACGACATGCTTGCCTTCATTGGCCGGGGCATTGAGTTTAAAAATTGGCAAGTCATGTTGCAGCTTTATAGAACCTTAGTGAGGCCGCAATTGGAATATCGTGTTCAATTCTGGTCGCCACACTACCAGAAGGATGTGGAGGCTTTGGAGAGGGTACAGAAAAGATTTACCAGGATGTTGCCTGGTATGGAGGGCATTAGGTATGAGGAGAGGTTGGAGAAACTTGGTTGGTTCTCACTGGAACGATGGAGGTTGAGGGGCAACCTGATAGAAGTCTACAAGATTATGAGGGGCATGGACAGAATTGATAGTCAGATGCTTTTTCCCAGGGTGGAAGAGTCAATTTCTAGGGGGAATAGGTTTATGCTGCGCGGGACAAAGTTTAAAGTAGATGTACGAGGCAAGTTTTTTACGCAGAGGATGGTGGGTGCCTAGAACTCGCTGCCGGGGGAGGTCATGGAAGCAGATATGATAGTGAGTTTTAAGGGGCGCCTTGACAAATACATGAATATGTTGGGAATAGAGGGATGTGGTTCCCGGAAGTGTAGGGGGTTTTAGTTAAGTCGGGCAGCATTGTCGGTGCAGGCTTGGAGGGCCGAAGGGCCTGTTCCTGTGCTGTAATTTTCTTTGTTCTTATCAAATTCCTTCTAGAAATCTAAATCTAACCCACCAGTCCCTCCTTATCCACAAGAGAATGTTACTTCTTCAAAGAGCTCCAACAATTTGTTTTAACATGATATCTCTCTCTCAAAACCCTGTTGACTCTGCCAATGTCTTCGTAATAACTTTGAACATTTTCCCTATGACCAATATTAAGTTAATTGGCCTGTTGTTTCCCACCACCTTTCTCCCTCCCTTTTTAAATAAAGGAGTTATATTTGCTACTTTCCAATCTGATGGAACCTTCCCAGAATCGAGGGAATTTTGAAAAATTAAAACCAACGCATCAGTTATCTCAGTCACTTCTTTTAAGACCCTCGGAAAAAGTCCATTAGGACCTGAGGACTTGTCAGAGCAGATCTCCAACAATTTACACACTGCCACTTTCCCAGTGATTGTAATTTTCCTGAATTCCTCCCTCCCCTTCCATTTTATGCTTTACAGCTATTTCTGGAATGTTACCTGTATCCTCTCTAGTGAAGCCCAATGCAAAATGTCTGTTCAATTAATCTGTCATCTCTTTATTTACCATTATTACTTTGAAAATAAGCCAGGCAATCAACAGGTTTCCCCCCCAC
The DNA here is from genome assembly GCF_964213995.1 of Mustelus asterias. Lineage (NCBI taxonomy): Eukaryota > Metazoa > Chordata > Chondrichthyes > Carcharhiniformes > Triakidae > Mustelus > Mustelus asterias. The sequence goes on from NC_135815.1 coordinate 60,831,034, forward strand.
ATCAGGGTATCCCTTTTTCAGTTAATACTGTATTTACTTGACACTAGACTGCAAAGGGATGGTTATAATATCTTCCGCTAGACTGGGGGTCTGCAATCCTAATAACAAGAAGAGACCTTTTTTGGAATTCAGGCAAAAATACAATTTCTTAAGAGCTGCAATGCTAATACTCAAATGCCAATAATAATGAAAATGAGCCAGATATATTTATGAATTTCAAGCGTTGAACCACTGCAGCCAATGTAGCAGTTCGATACAATAGAGTGGCTTCTGAGGCCATTTCAGCTGGTAGTCAACCAGATTACGATAGGTCTGAAGTCACATATAAGTCAGATTGGGTAAGATAGCAGATTTCACCCTCTGTCGGACATTAGTATTAGTGAAGCCAGGCATTTTATCATCAATATCGTTTTAAAGATTTTTATAGTAAGATGATGCTTTCTCACAAGTACATTTCAGTGTATCTGTGTGAAGTTCAAAGACAAAATTCTGCCTTTCTAGATTTTCAAGTTTTGATGTACTGAGCTTCTGAATTTAGAAGTCCACATATCCTTGCCGGGTACATCTGCCAATTCAAGTTCTAATTCTGCTCGACACACTCCTGAAAATGCTAAAAAGTTGAGTGCTGACGTTCCTAATTTAATAGTTTTGAAACCAAAGTGCAATGTTGTCATTTCCTTTCTAAATCTCTGAAAACATCCTGCAGATGTTTCTTACATTTTCAGAATCGCTTAAGTTTTCTTTGTCAAAGAGAAAGACTTGCATTTGTATTGTGCTTTTCATGGACACTGGACTTCTCAAAGTGCTTAAAGCTAATGAATTCTTGTGTGGTCACTGTTGTAATGTAGGAAAAGTGGCAGCCAATATGCACACTCCACAAAGAGCAACATGATAATAACCAGATGATCTGTTTTTGTGATGTTGATTGAGAGATAAATAATTGGCCAAGACACCAGAATAGCTTCCCTGCTCTTCATTGAAATACGGCAACTCCGATGATGCAGTACTCTTTCAATACTGCACTGGAGCATTAGCCTTGACTTTAGCACTTGAGCCCTGGAATGGGACTTGAAACTATAACAGTGTGACTCAGGCGAGAGTGCTGCCAACTTCAATGATGGCTGACACCCAAATATACAATTTCTTTGAATTATTTGACTGGAAAATGAGCAAGGGAACTTGCCTTGATGCATCTTGCAAACTGTGCTACTTTGCACTCAAATAAAAGTACTTTTTTTAATAGCAAAGTTTTCTTTCACTTGTTATCTGTTGCAACTGGTGTAACGTAACGTCTGTCATAAAGTGTAATTTCAGCAGCCACTATAGATCAGTTTACTCCACATAGTCAAAATTATTTTCTTGCATGAACACCTTCACTTCTTTCAAACAGATTGATACCTGGAGGGTATCAGATTTGTAAACCCAGCATAAACCTGATCTTCAATTCTGCTGGTGGAAAAGGGATTGAAATATCGAAGCTATAAATGCTGCTATCTATGTTGAGTCCCGAGATATTTATGACTGAAGGTCTCTACATGATATCACAGTTTAACGTTGGAGATGCAGCTAAGGTTTAGATTTTTAGAAGTAGGAGATGAATGTAATAGACATTGAAGAGTATGTGGTTTCAGGTTAGAGTTTTGTGTTGGCAGAAAATTGCCAAATAGGCCAAATGATCTATTTTGTGTTGCATATTCTATGTAATTTTGAATGGAGTATAGGAACAGAGAGGGCATGTCCATACTCCAAGTCTTTGTGGGTAGCAGAACAAGTTGAGAAGGTTATTTTACAAATGAATGTTAATGGGATCCTTGCATTTATAAACAGACTTCGAATACAAAAGCAAGAATGTTGTGTTGAATCTTTATAATCTTTAGGGTGGCACAGTAGTTAGCACTGCTGCCACTGCACCAAGGACGCGGGTTCAATCCCGGCTTCAGGTAACTGTCTGTGTGGAATTTGCACGTTCTCCCCGTGTCTGCATGGGTTTTCTCAGGGTGCTCCGGTTTCCTCCCATAGTCTGAAATACGTGCTGGTTGGGTGTATTGGCCATGCTAAACTCTCCCTCATTGTACCCAAACAGGCGCCCTGTGTGGCAACTGGGGGATTTTCACAGCAACTTCATTGCAGTGTTTCCTCCAGGTGCCCCAGTTTCCTCCCACAGTCCAAAGATATGTGGGTTAGGTGGATTGACCGTGCTCAATTGCCCCTTTAGTGTAAAGGGGATTAGCAGGGTAAATACATGGGCTTACAGGGATGGGACCTGGGTGGGATTGTTGTAGGTGCAGGCTCGATGGACGAAATGGCCTCTTTCTGCACTGTAGGAATTCTATGAAAACACTGGTTTTGTAACCTGCTGGAATACTATTCCCAATTTTGGGGGCCAGACTTTAGGATGGTGTCATGGGTTGGAAAAGTTGCAATGAAGATTTACTAGAATGGTACCAGGGCTGTGGAGGGAGACTGGAGAATTACAAAAGCTACTTCTAAGATGAGCTAGTACAGACATGACAGGCCAAATGGCCTCCTCCTGTGCTGTAAGTTTTCTGTGATTTTTGAAAGCTGACATTCTTTATTTAATGTTAATATGCTTTAAAATTGGGTCAATTGTGTGAGCTTTATTTAAAAAACCAGTCACTGTCACTTTCATTTTTGTTGGTGCTGAGGGAGTATGGAAATTCTTGCTTTCAAATGCTTGTAATAAGTGAGCATAGAGCATTGCTTTGGTTAGTTAATTTATGCCAGTAAATCCTGACAACTTTGGATCATTATTCTAAGGATTGATTACATCTTGGGAAATATCAGTATGGAATTTACTGAATGTCTTTGTATATAATTTTAAAATATACTTTTTGAAAATTAATGTTACCGTCCTTCTTGGTGCTTTATTGTGTTATACCAAAAGGTGCTACGAGTTTCCAATCTTGGCTGTATTGGTAGGGCATATCTGTTGGAAGTTAGGCATCATGTTTAAGGAAGAATCAGGGAAATGTAGAAGGAAAAGCAAACATATTCCTCATGAAGAAATCATGGAATGTAGCCAGAATATTAAATGCATTCATAATTGTATTTAATCATACAAAACAACTTGCATTTATGCCCTCCTATAATTAATACAATACTGTCTACAGAGTGAAACTTTCTTTGCCTATTTAGATGAGGATGGACAGAGAAAATCATTACTAATGGGCGATAGAAACACAAACAGAAACTGAGGTTGTCACCTCTAAAATGGAAAAGATTAAAAAAGGAACTTGAAGCAGACGTAAGTCTTAGGCAAATGTTTTGAACATATGTTCTTTCTCATTTAAAATATCTACAGCAATAAACCATCTGGATGCCACATTCCAAGATTTTTGATCATTTTATTTTACTGAGAAAATGTGAAGAAAAGTTGAATCTAAATTTTGAATCTCTAAAGCCAAGCGTTTGGAGAAGAATTCCATTTTTAAAAGTTTTAAACCAAGTGTATTCACAAGTTTAAAAAAGAAGCATGATCGGGAAGGTGAATAAAATGCTAATGAGCCAGGCAAGTTTCAGTATTAAGTCTGCCCTAACTAGGAAACAGGTGCAGTGGTAGAATTACAATATTGGAGACCCTGACAGCATTATAAAAGACAACTAGCAAGCAGTTGCATAGAGGCAGGTAGAGCACTGGTAATTGAATGTGAGGCAATGTCTCCATAACTTTCCTCATAGAGCCCTTAAGGTTGCCTTGATGACTGGGTCAGCACAGTACAAAAGCAGGCACCACAATCTTCCCAGGCATGGCAAATTGTGGAATCATAGAATCCCTACAGTACAGAAAGAGGCCATTTGGCCCATCGAGCCTGCACTGACAACAAACTAACCCAGGCCCTATACCTGTAACCCCACATATTTACCCTGCTAATCTCCCTTACAGTAAGGGCCAATTTAGCATGGCCAATCAACCTAACCCGCACATCTTCGGACTGTGGGAGGAAACCGGAGCACCGAAGGAAACCCACACAGACACGCGGAGAATGTGCAGAATCCACACAGTTACCTGAGGCCAGAATCGTACCTGAGTCCCTGGTGCTGTGAGACAGCAGTGCTAACCACTGTGCTACTGTGAATGTAGCAACTTAGTGAGGATCGCCATTTAAGACAGATAAGGAGGAATTCCATCTCTGAGGGAAGTGAATCTGGAATTCTTTAGTGCAGAGGGCTGTAGAGGCTGAGTCATTAAGAATGTTTAAGGTTGAGATAGACATTTTTAATCCATTAGGGAATTAAGGGTTATGGGGATAAGGGGATAAGGTGAGAAAGTGAAGTTGAGGGTTATCACATCAGATCAGTCATAATTTCATTGAATCGATGGTCGAATGGCCTACTTCTGCACCTATGCCTTATTGTCTAACAGTACCATGCAACAAACCTTTTGCAAAGATAAAATTACTTAAGGGTACATAAAATTAAGGGGAATAATGCAACATGGATAGAGAAATGATTGGAGGCTCAAAACAAAGATGCAGGTAAAAAAAAATTTTTGGATCAAGAGATGTAACCAGTATTCCACAGATCTTATATTGAGACCACTCGCAGTATGTACAGGCGCATGAGAGAAAGTGACATTTATTGATATAAATTGGAGGAGTGGGATGGCAAATTGACAGGATTGCAGGAACATATAGATGAGGCAAGATGTAGTTGTGTACATGTAAAATGTAAGTAAATGTATTAGAAAATAATGATGCAGAAGAAAATGCACATTAAATGGCATAGAGGAATAGAAGGTTCTTTGTGACCAGATAACCGGATCATTTAAGGTGGAAATGCGAAGAGACGGTAATGTAAAAAGCAAGTGGAATCATTGGTTTTATGTCGAGAGGCATAAAGTACAAAAGCAAGCAGCTAATGTTCAAATTGTAAACACCAGAGTTCATAGTTGGTATTTTGCGTGCTGTTTTGGGCTCTCTGAAAGGAGGGTTATAAAATCAATGGAAAGGTTGAAATGTAAATTTTTGATACAAGCAATTGAGGCTTTTTACTCCCCACAGTATGGACTAAGGTTGAGAGATAAATTAACAGGTTGTCCAAGTTTATAAAGAATTATAATGGGATAAGCAGTGATGCTGGTAATGAATACAGATTTAAGATCACAAAAATAATTAATGTTGAGGATATAAAAGTATTCTTTATAGAGAAAGCTGGTTAGAATGCAAAATATCTGCTACAAATTGTTGTTAGCAGGAGTAGGCCAATCAACCCATCCAGTCTAATCTGCCATTCAATTACTACAGATTTGGGGTGGAATAAAGGGCCTTGCAGGTAAATGTGGCTCATATGATGCATTAAACCATGTTAATTTGACACCTTTCTCACATATCTGTCCATTGCCTGTTACAAGCTCCAGTGAAGCCCAGTGCAGGCTGGAGGGCTACAGTATTTCATCTTCCAGCCCTTCAGATTCAACATTGAGTTCAGCAACTTCAGATTTCGACCTTTCTCCTCCATCTTAAACCCCCCTCCTTTTTTTAATATGTCACATATGTATTGCCTCAATGCAAAACCCCTCTCACACCAGGCCATCTGTTGTTTGTTCTTAAAGTTCCTATTTTTTGTTGCAGTTTCTACAGCTCTTACACATTTTCTCCTTCTCTTCATTTCTGATGAAGAGTCTGCTAGCTCTGTTTCTCTCTTAATCAATGCTGGCAGACTTGCTGAGTTTTTCCAGCATCCTCTTTTCTTGTAGTGGATTTACTCGGTCACTAGGCAATCTAAGGTTAGAATCTAATTAGAAAAACGTGAATAGTAACAATTAATTTAGGTTTCAAATTAGCTTCCTGTTCCTTCATAGATCAGCTAGAATGACGTACATTGAGTTGAATTATAGTAGTGTGGCTGAGTGGTCTAAGGTGCTGGATTAAGGCTTCAATCTCTTCAGAGGCGTGGGTTCGAAGCCCAGCACTGCCAAATGTGGATTGCGGGCAGCACAGTGGCCAGCACTGCTGCCTCACAGTGCCAGGAATCTGGGTTCAATTCCAGTCTGCACATTCTGCCTTTGTCAGCGTGGGTTTCCTCCAAGTGCTCCAGTTTCTTCCCATAGTCCAGAGATGTGCAGGTTAGAATCATAGAATCCCTACAGTACAGAAAGAGGCCATCTGGCCTATCGAGTGTGCACCGACCACATCCCACTCAGGCCGTACCCCCATATCCCTACACATTTATCCGCTAATCCCTCTAACCTACGCATCTCAGGACACTAAGGGGCAATTTTAGCATGGCCAATCAACCTAACCCGCACATCTTTGGACTGTGGGAGGAAATCGGAGCACCCGGAGGAAACCCACGCAGACACGAGGAGAATGTGCAAACTCCACACAGACAGTGACCCAAGCCGGGAATCGAACCCAGGTCCCTGGAGCTGTGAAGCAACAGTGCTAACCACTGTGCTACTGTGCCGTTAGTTGGATTGGCCATGCTAAATTGCCAAAATTTGTAGGTTAGGTGGATTAGCCTTGGTAAATGCGCAGGGTTACAGGGATAGGGTGGGGAGGAGTCAGTGGGCCGGCCTGGGTAAGATGCTCTTTGGAGAGTCAGTGCAGACCCAATGAACTAAATGGCCTCCCTTCTGCACTGTAGGGATTCTATGGAATCTGAAGGGGCTGTATTGTAAATATGTGCCTGCAGACAATTATTACATAGGAATTCACTACAATTAAACTTCCTTCCAAGCAGAAGTTTAGCGAAGCAGAAACATTCTTTGAAAGAGAATTTAACCACCCTCTTTCCACAAGAACAAAAAACACTGAATTAAGTTTTAAAGTTTATTAATGTCACAAGTAGGCTTACATTGACACTGCAATGCAGTTACAATGAAATCTCCTAGTCACCACGCTCTGGCACCTGTCCGGGTACACTGAGGGAGAATTTAGCATGGCCAATGCACCTAACCAGCATGTCTTTCGGACTGTGGGAGGAGACCAGAGCACCCAGAGGCAACCCACGCAGACACTGGGAGAACGTGCAGACTCCGTACAGACAGTGACCCAAGCGAGGAATTGATCCTGGGTCCCTGGCAGTGTGAGGCAGCAATGCTAACCACTGTGCCACCATACCGCCCATTAACCCTGTCTTAATTTGGTAGATTATTTTAGGGTGCAATCTAGATAGCTGTTGACTTGGTTATGAATCAAAATTCTCTTTCTAATTGCTGATAATTCATGTGTGTTCCATAAATATATTTTAATGTTACAGAAATTAGTCATTTTTTTATAATGAAATGACAAGTGGGTAATTAATAAGCTTTTAATTATAAACACAATGTGTTTGTTTTTAGACTTGCGGGTCGGTTTTCAGCGATATGTTGCCAATTAAGAAATTGTGAACAGCTGAATTGAATGGAAATGATTGGCCAGTTAATTAAATTCCCTGTAGGTGTCCAGTTCCATAAGATATTTTCTCTTGGGCGCTTGTCAGACTTAGTGCGGCAACACTCTTTGTCTAATGTTGGTGTAACTTTGAAGAGGGAAGTGATTGCTGATGGACGCAACTACTGCTTATGTGGATAGATGCTAATTTCTCCATCAGTCAGAGCAAACTGAGGCTAGAAGTTTTGTTCTGTGGATGGGTTGAACTTAAGTTGGCATTTTTCTTGACAGTCAATCTGAAAATTCCTGCAACAATTGATTTTTTTTCCTGAAATATTTAAATGGTTGGCGCACTTCAAATAATTCTGTGATTGAACTGTGTGTGGCCTGTTAAATCATCTGCAAAAAAATATGAATATAGGAATTAGGGCTGGAGAATGGTAAACTATATTAAATGAGTGGAGGATTTAAAAATCCTCAGCAATGATATGTGAAATGGCATCTTGAAAGGATGAATTCCATTCCAGGCATTTCATAAAGAATCATGATAATTTATGTCAGTATTTTGTTTATCGGTAGACTTAGAGTTATAGAGTCACAGAGGTTTACAGCGTGGAAACAGGCCCTTCGGCCCAACTTGTCCATTCCACCCAGTTTTTACCATTAAGCTAGTCCCACTTGCCCACATTTGGCCCATATCCCTCTATGCCAATCTTACCCATGTAACTGTTTAAATGCTTTTTAAAAGACAAAATTGTACCTGCCTCTACTATTATCTCTGGCAACTCATTCCAGACACATGCCACCCTCTGTGGGAAAAATCGCCCCTCTGGACCCTTTTGTATCTCTCCCCCTCCCCTTAAACTTATGCCCTCTAGTTTTAGACTCCCCAAGTTGGGAAAAGATGTTGACTATCTACCTTATCTATGCCCCTCATTATTTTGTAGACCTCTATAAGATCACCCCTAAGTCTCCTACACTCCAGGAAAAAATGTCCCAGTCTATCTAGTCTCTCCTTATAACTCAAACCATCAAGTCCCGGTAATATCTTATTCTGACCAATGAAACCAAGTATGCCGAATGCCGCCTTGACCATCCTGTCCACCTGTGACTCCACTTTCAAGAAGCTATGAACCTGTACCCCTAGATCTCTTGTTCTATAACTCTCCCCAACACCCTACCATTAACTGAGTAAGTCCAGCCCTGGTTCAAGCTACCAAAATGCATCACCTTGCATCCCATCTGCCATTCATTAGTCCACTGGCCCAACTGATCCAGATCCCATTGTAATCCTAGATAACCTTCTTCACTGTCTAGTATGCCACCAATCTTGGTGTCATCTGAAAACCTACTAACCATGCCTCCTATATTCTCATCCAAATCATTCATATAAATGACAAATAACAGTGGACCCAGCACCGATCCCTGAGGCACACCACTGGTCACAGGCTTCTAGTTTGAAAAACAACCCTGTACGACTACCCTGTCTTTTGTTGTCAAGCCAATTTTGTATCCAATTGGCTACCTCACCCTGCATCCTGTGAGATTTAACATTATGCAACAACCTACCATGCGGTACCTTGTCAAAGGCCTTGCTAAAGTCCATGTAGACAATGTTGACTGTGCTGCCCCCATCTACCTTCTTGGTAACCCCTTCAAAAAACTCAATCAAATTTGTGAGACATGATTTTCCACTCACAAAGCCATGCTGACTGTCCCTAATCAGTCCTTGCCTGTAGATCCGTCTCTCAGAATACCTTCTAACAAGTTGCCCACAGGGGTGGCACAGTGGTTAGCACTGCTGCCTCACAGCACCAGGGACTGAGGTTCGATTCCTGGCTTGGGTCGCTGTCTGTGTGGCGTCTGCACGTTTTCCCTGTGTCTGTGTGGGTTTTCCCGGTGCTACAGTTTCCTCCCACAGCCTGAAAGATGTGCTGGTTAGGTGCATTGGCCATGCTAAATTCTCCCTCAGTGCACCCGAACAGGTGCTGGAGTATGATGACTCGGGAATTTTCATATGGCATTGTTAATGTAAGTCTACTTTTGGCACAAATAATTAAAACTTTAAACTACAGACTTTAGGCTCACTGGCCTGTAGTTCCCAGGTTTTTCCCGACAGTCCTTCTTAAACAAAGAAGTTCCCTATCATCCAAGTCTTTCTCAACAGTAAATACTGATGAGAAATATTCATTCAGGATCTCACCCATCTCTTGTGGATCCGTACATAGATGATCTTGTTGATCCTTAAGAGGCCCTACTCTCTCCCTAGTTACTCTTTTGCCCTTTATGAATTTGTAGAAGCTCTTTAGACTCTCCTTTGCCGTATCTGCCAAAGCAACCTCGTGTCCCCTTTTTGCCCTCAAGATTTCTCTCTCAACTCTACTCTGACACCCCCTATACTCTTCAGGGGATCCACTTGATCCCAGCTACCTATGCCTGTCATATGCCTCCTCCTTCTTCTTGGCTAGGGCCTTAATATCTTGAGTCATCCAGGGTTCCCTACTTCTACCAGTCTTGCCCTTCACGCTAAAAGGAATGTGCTTATCCTGAACCCTGGTTAACACACCTTTGAAAGCCTCCCACTTACCAGACGTCCCTTTGCCTGCCAAATTTAGAATTTTAACTTTTGGGCCAGAACTATCATTCTTCATAGCTATCTTAAAACTAATGGAATTATGGTCACTGGTCCCAAAGTGATCCCTCACTAACACTTCTGTCGCCTGCTCTTCCTTATTTTTGTTAAGTTTTGCCCCCCTCTCGTTGGGCCATCCAAATATTGAATGAGAAATTCCTTGTGAATACGCTCAACAAATTTCTCTCCATCCAAGCCCCTAATGCTATGGCTATCCCAGTCAATGTTGGGAAAGTTAAAGTCCCCTTTCCTTGCTCTCTGTCCTGCTGTTGCCCAGCAAGTAGTCTCACAACACCAGGTTAAACCTGTTGGACTCTAACCTGGTGTTGTGAGGCTACTTACTGTGCTTACCCCAATCCAACGCCGGCATCTCCACATCACTGCTGTTGCCTGACCTGTCTAGTACTCGGATTACTGACACTGCCTTTACTATTTAACATACTCTCTTTAACTCCCATGCTGTCCTTAACCTTCTCTTCTGTCTCCCTACTGCTTTGGGTCCCATCCCACTGCCAAACTAGTTTAAACACTCTCAAGTGGCTCTTGTTTGGGTTTCCGCTACAAACTCTGTTTCCAGGCTACCTATTTTGTCCGCTCCTGGCAGCAGCAGTCTTGAAGCTGAACCAGAATGTTTGCAACTTGTATATTCTATTTTCCACCAAGGTGAAGTTTTCCAATTACATATCTGTGTCATCCTTATGACTGCCTGTTTCCAGTTCTGTAAAATCACCCAACTCCTCAGCTCTTCTGCTACTGAAATGCTCATCTGTGCCTTTGTTACCTCTAGACTTCATTATTCTAACATATTGTTGGCTGGCATCCCACATTCTACCCCTAGAAACTTGAGATCATCCTTACTCGACCCAATCTCTCCTGATATGGCAATTCTGCTATCCCAGGAGTCAGTCTGATGAACCTTCGCTGCACTCCCTTGATAGCAAGTATCTCCTTTCTTGGGTAAGGAGACCAAAATGGCACACAACACGCCCCCGATGTGGTCCCACCAAGGCCTTGTACAGCTGCAGTAAGACATCCTTGCTCCTGTACTTAAATCCTCTTGCAGTGAAGGCCAGCATACCATTTGCCACCTTAACTGCTTGCTGTACCTGCATTTTCAGTGGTTGGTGTACAAGGACACCCAGGTCCCTTTGTACATCAACGTTTCCCAATCTATCACCATTTAAATAATACTTTGCCATTCCGTTTTCCCTATTATATGCAAAGTTATTCAATTCCACTGAGTAAAGTTGGCAGATTTCCTCCCCTAAAGGACATTCGAGAACCAGATAGGTTTACATGACAATCAATGACAGTTTCATGATCACCTGAGACTAGTTTTTAATTCCAGATTTTATGTATTTAAATTCTACATACTCTCATGGTGGGATTTGACCCCGCACCCCCAGAGTATTAACCCGGGCCTCTAGATTATTGATCCAATGATATTACAATAATGCTACCATCTCCCCTTAAGTATACTCAAGGCAGATTTTTGGATACTAAGGGAATTAAGGAATATCGGGAAAGAAACAGAAAAAAAGAGCAGGAATAAGTCATTCGGTCCCTTGAGCATAGTCTAGAAATCTACTTCGCAGTCTAGAAATCTATTTTGTTCTTAAATAAATTCAGTGACTTGACCTCCAGAGCCGCCTTTGGTAGAGCATTCCACAGGTTTGCCACCCTGAGTGAAGAGGTTTCTCTTTATCTCAGTCCAAACTGGCCTCCCCATATCCTGAGACTGTGGCCCCTTGTTCTAGAACCGCCCCCCCCCACCCCCACCCCTTAGCCCTGCATTGTGTCTATCCCCCCCTGTCAGAACCAGGTAATATCCTTTAGGGGAAGAAATCTGCCAACTTTACCCGGTCTTGCCTACGTGTGACTCCGGACTCAGTGTGATTGGGTTTTAACTACTCTCTGAAGTGGCCTAGCAAGCCACCTACTACAAGGGCAATTAGGGATGGGCAACTAATGCTGTCCTTGCCAATGGCGCCCACATCCCATGAAGAAATTTTTAAAAGAAGCAACAGGATATCCACAACTCCCTTGGTAGAGAATTTCAAAGATTCACAATCTTTTGAGTGAGAAATTTCTCCCCATCTCAGTCTTAAATACAGACTCTCTATCCTAAGATTGTGATCTGTGTCCTAGATTCCTCAGCGAGGGAAAACAATTTTTCAGTATCTACAATGTCTAGCTTTTAAGAATTTTAAAATATTTTATTGAGATCAGTTCTCATTATTCTTAACTCCAGGGAATATAGGACTAGTCTACTTGATCTGTCCTCATCGGAACCAGGCAAGTGAATTTTCATTGCATTCCCTCTGGAGCAATTCCTTAGGTGAGGAAACCAAAACTGAATACAGTACTCCAAAGTGTGGTCTCATCAAGACCCTTTAATTTTAAGACTCCTTTACTGTTAAACTGTAATCCCTTTGTAACAAGAGCTAACATGGCCATTTGCCTTCCTGATGTCTTGTTGTACCTGTGTGTTAACTTTGAGATTCATTTCCCAGCCACTCATCAATCAGAAAATGTTCTGCTTTTTGCTTTTCCTACCAAAGTGAATAACTGCAAACTTTGCCACAAGTTATTCCATCTGTCGTGTTCTTGCCCATTTACCTAACCTGACTATATCCTCTTTGCATCCTCATAACTGCTTATTTCCCCACTAAATTTATATGGTCAGTAAATGTAATAACAATAAGGAGTCTAACAACACCAGGTTAAAGTCCAACAGGTTTATTTGGTAGCAAACGACACTAGCTTTCGGAGCGCTGCTCCTTCGTCAAGTGAGTGGGAGATCCACATCAGTAAATGTAACAGTGTCTCCTCATCTAAGTTATTAACATAGATTGTAAATAGTTGAAATTCAAGTACCTATCCCTGCTAGTTACAGCTGCTAACCTGGAAATGTGTGTTTATTCCTACTCTATTTTCTGTCCTTTTATCGATTCTTACGCCTTATGCATCTCAAAGCCTACCTCTTTGAACAAGCTGGTAGTCATTTGCCTTAATATCACCATATGTCTTGATGTTAAATTTTACTTGGAATGCTCCCATGAAGTGCCTTGAACGTTTTATGTTAAAAGTGCTATATAAATATTTTTGTGTTGTTGGAACTTGGTGTGATCAATTTGCATCCTAAACATAGTGGTAGTGGTGAGTTCCCCAAGTATGGTACTCCATTTTCTATGGTTCAAGATGGGATATCTGAAGTATTGTTTAGAATATATAAGGGTGTTGGTTCCAAATTGTTTATCGTTGCATACTTGAGGATTCTGTAGTATGCCAACTTTAGCTGAAACATAGTTCTTTGGTATTACACTATCGTGTCTGTCTTCAGTAACTGCAGAATTCTAACTTATGTAATCTTATTCCATTTGCATGATTGCGCAGTTCTTTGTGGTTTGAAACTCCTAGATGTGCAACTGAAAGGCTTACTCTAGTTCAGAGATGAGATCCAGGACCAACCTGGAAGGTAAAGTTAAGACTAAATGTAAACACAGTTGAAGCAGAGTGGTGGGTTACTCCAGCCACTAGTAATAATCTGTCATTCGGATCTTTGGAAAGGGATTAGGCCATATATAGGCACTTTGCCAAAGCCCTTCATGATGACTCATTATTAAGCAGTTGATGGCAAGTAAACTTGGCATGCAGCATTGAACTTGGAATGCCTAGAACATCAAGGTGACTGGCAGATTGCACGTTATTTAGTAACTATTCTTAGAGCTCACAGAAGACAGCTGTACAACTGATGGGAAGCTTGAAGTTTGGGACAATAGCTCCAGGAAGGTGTTAGCTGGAGGTCAGCTATAAAAATCTACATTCGTATGTACAGGGCTCAGTACCTCCCACAATTTTCCATTTGCATGGAAACATCACCACAAAAGTTGGCAGGTTGTGATTCCTGTCTACCACAATGCACTCAAATTCCCCCTTACTGATTACCTTGATATTTACTGTGTCCTCATAAGATGCAGAGCATATTTGGGTGACCTGATCAATATATGCTTTCTGATGGAGAAACCTGAATGTGACTGTGTGAAACAGTTCTGTGCCTAAGTTTTCTCCTACCCCAGGTCCACTCAGAACTGAACAGATAAGAAGCCTCTTCAGAGAGATGTCAGTGAAAGGGCATTCAAATTTTATCACAAAAAATAAAGTAAGTGAAAATTAGGAGATAAGTGATCAAGGTTGAATCTGAGGTCACATGATACAAAGAAACTTTGGAGGATAGCACCAATCACAATGCAGAATCAAAAGGATAACATTCAGAAATGTTATAGATAGTCTGCTAGATTTTCAAGATGAAAACGATGATTGGTAAGTCCTGGGCATTTGGAAAATGTTCCATGATTACATGCACCACGTGCTCTGGTGCATGTAATAACACCACCTTGTTATTTTGCAGACTTTTAGCAGGTGCATTGCTCACTGTGGTGAATTGGTGTCTGGAAGTTGCTGGAACTGTAAAGATGATCAAGATTGTAAAGGAGATACTCAATGGAGCATTTTTAAGCATTGAAAAAAGGTTTCTTTTTGTTAAGACTTTAAAAATGGGGAGAAATAAATTTTACGAATCAAAGAATCCTCACTGTGTAGAGGAGGCCGTTCGGCCCATTGGGCCTGCACCGACAACAATCCTACCCAGGCCTTATCCCGTAACCCCACATATTCACCCGCTAATCCCCTGACACTAAGGGGCAATTTAGCATGGCCAATCCATCTAACCCGCACATCTTTGGACTGTGGAAGGAAACTGGAGTACCTCAAGGAAACCTACGCAGACAATGGGAGAATGTGCAAACTCCAAGACAGTCACCCGAGGCTGGAACTGAACCCAGGTCCCTGACACTGTGAAGCAACAGTGCTAACTACTGTGCCGTCGCCCCACTTTCCACCTGGTTCAGTATTGTCATAGGTTTATAATGAGTGAAGTTTGAATGGAAGTAATAAGTTATTGGAATATGTCAACAATTTTGCTATCAGGTGACTTTAAGGAGCTATATGCCAGTGTTCTTGTATCACTGTCCTAAAGACCAAGGCAATGTTCATAGTACAATGAAAACCACAGAAGGATAATGGAAGTGATATAAATGCTGAAAATATAGAAATGGTGGATCAGTTTGTGTTTGTGGGAAGCTGTGTAAGGGAATCATAGAATTCCTACAATGCAGAAGGAGGCCATTCAGCCCATCAAGTCTGCACCGACCATCAAGTCTGCACTGACCACAATCCCACCCAGGCCCTATCCCCGTATTTACCTTGCTAATCTCCCTGACACTAAGGGGAAATTTAGTATGGCCAATCAACCTAACCCGTACATCTTTGGACATGGGAGGAAACCAGAGCATCCGGAGGAAACTCACGCGGACACAGGGAGAACGTGCAAACTCCACACAGACAGTGACTCAAGCCGGGAATCGAATCTGGTTCCCTGGTGCTGTGAGGCAGCAGCGCTAACCACTGTGCCACCGTGCTGCCCCAAAGGGAGCACCCGGAAGAAACCCACTGAGACACTAGGAGAATGTGCAAACTCCACACAGACAATCACCCAAGGCTGGAATTGAACTCAGGTTTCTGGTGCTGTGAGGCAGCAGTGCTGAAATTAGAAAACAAACTATTCTTGATTGAAAATTGGACACTACTGTGTGAAAAGCTTAAAGTACAGTACTAAGGAAACAGTGTACATTTGAAGGTGCTGTCTTTCGAATGAGACATTTGAGTGAATGTAAAAGATCCCATGGCATGAATTTGAAGAACGTCAGAGAAGTTATCCCCTGGTGTCCTGGCCAAATTTCTTCCTTAATCACCATCACAAAAGCAGATTGTCTGGTCATTATCACTGTTTGTGGGAATTTGCTGAGTGCAAATTAGCTGTTGTGGTTCCTGCATTACAACAGTAACTTCACTTCAAAAAGTACTTCATAAAGCGCTTTGAGACATCTGGAAATCGTGAAAAGCACTATATAAATGCAAGCTTCTTTCTTTTAAATAAAATCCTAAACAGTGGGGAGCCAATTAGAATAGTTTATTTTTGAAGAGTTTTCAATTTGAATGATAATGGAAGGGTGGTGGGGAAATAAGAAAAATAAGCCCACGCATAAAACATGGCTAATTAGACACTGAGGGACAATTTGACATGGCCAGTCCATGTAACCTGCACATCTTTGGAGTGTGGGAGGAAACTGGAGCATCTGGAGGAAGCCCATGCAGACATAGGGAGAATGCGCAAACTCCACACAGTTACCCAAGGCTAAAATCAAACCCGGGTCTCTGGTGATGTGAGGCAGGAGGGCTAACCACTGTGACACCGCACTGACTTAATTACTGCAGAAGCAAATAGTCAGCCTGAGTTTGACATTTCATGAAGTAGGGTGTGTCTCAGGCCAGCAGTGACCAAAGCAATGCAGCTAGTTGGTTGCAGCTGACAAGTGTCCAAAAAAATTCCCAATCAGAAAGACCCATGAGCTGTTTTTATGCAGAAGCCTGGTCACACCCTCCTCCCCGCTAGACTTGCATAGGTCTGGCCATTACATTTAGCAAGCACGTGTGTTTGTATATCACTTTGAAGGTAATGGAGGAAAAGTATGCATAATGACGTGGCCACTGAAATGTGCTGCAGTGACATATAAGACAATGAGTAAGTCACATTTTTAACCAACTACTTAAAAAGCCAAATTTTGTTGCAATGTGTCAAGAATTCTTAAAAGGAAGAACTTTTCAAAAGCAAGCATGGGTATTTTAGAAATTCAGTGTTTTATCCCTCTGAGGTCAAAATTGCTTTGCTTGGTCTGATCTTTTACAAACATTATTCTTATATACTTCAGAAAAGTACTTGACCAAACTGCTAGTCATTGATTCATTTTCTTTTAATTCATCGCAATGCTGGCAAAGTCATCATTTATAGCTTGTGGTTCAGGGGGCCGGGTGGGGGGGGTGCGGTGCGGGAATCTTGTAGGTGCTGGTGTTCCCATGTGCCTGCTGCCCTTGTCTTTCTAGGTAGTAGAGGTTGTGGCTTTTTGCTGTGCTTTTGAAGGAGCCTGATGAGTTATTACACTATATATAGTGTATAATATACAATGTGCAGGTGATGGAGGGAGTGAATGTTTAAGTTGGTGAATAGCGTGCCTGTCAAGGTTGCTACTTTACCCTGGATGATATTGAGCTGCATGGAGCTTCGCTCAAACAGGCAGGTGGAGAATTCCTCACCTCCTTGTAAGTAGTGGGAAGTCTTTGGTCATCAGATGAGTCACTCGCTGCAGAATGCCCAGCCCCAGACGTGCTCTGATTGTCACAATAGTTATGTGGTTGGTCCAGTTAAGTTTCTGATCATTGGTGCCCTCCCCAGATGTTGATGGTGGGTGATTCAGTGATGGTATTGCCATTGAATGTTGAGGGAAGACAGTTTGATTCTCATTTGTTGGAAATGGTTATTGACGGGCAAATGCAATTGTTAGTTGCCAAATGTCTTGATTCTTTTTGGCTTCAGTTGGGCTCCTTGATGTCAAGGGCAATCATTTTCAGCTCACTGCTGGACTGCATCTCTTCTTTATCCATATTTGAATCAAGACTGTAATGTGGTCTGCAGCTGAATGGCCCCTGGGGAATCCAAACTCAACACCCATTGAGCTGGTTATTGTTGAATAAGTGCTGCTTCATAGCACTGTTGATGACAACATCAATCCTTTTGTTAATGATTGCTTGATTGACAATCAGCTAATTAATTGGCTGAGTTAGATTTGTGTAAAAATATTAAAAACATGGTTTTTAAGGTTACATCAAAATATATTCTTTGATATTTTTAAAAGTGGTAACTAGTGCAGTTTGATTAATACCGCTGAAAATGGGTTTATCACAAAAAATAAGCAATTTAATCAGTGTCTCGTCTACTGACTGTGAATATCCTAATTTTAAATTACTGAGAATAATTTTATAATCACTATACAGATTCATTTTCTAGTTATATTGATATGCAGTAATCACTTTTTCAGTAATTTTTTTAAAATTTGAATTCTTTTAAGTGGGCCTGTTACCGTCCTGGTACCAAAACAGTTGCTTAATTTTAAGAACTTTTGGAAACGAGCACAGTAGCAAAAGCTTGCACTGGGGATTAATTCAACCTGGGAAATGGTTAATATTGTGGATAGTTCCTTAAATGAGCACTTCTTAAAAAATATAGCACAAAAGGTTGCAGCAACTACTGACTGCAATTTTGTGCAAATTGTGCTGAAAAGGAATAAGCAAAGTGCCTTTTAAGAAGGTCTTTTCTGCCTGAGATATGTCGTGTTTCAAGTACTGGCAGCAAAGCCAATTGGTTAGTAACAGCAGGTTGCATGATATGATTTATTTAGCTCCCAAGAGAGGAAAGGATAGAATTCCCTCTCTTAACAGATTGGAGCTCTTAACAAATTGGAGCTCTTTATAGTGTTTAACCATATTGTAAGAAAAATTGGCAGAAGTTGTCCATGCTGTGTGTGTTTGATTTGTTGTGACATAAATTTTGTAAACTTCAACTGTTTAATGACTTGTGATGAACAGAGCTGGAACAAGCTTACTTTGCTAAGTTGACTGTTGTTGTTCGTTAGTTTTATCCCATAGCACACACCTTTGTTGTGTTGTTTGAGTGAAAAGATGATTTAAAAACTTCAGGTTTCTGTCATCTAGGAATCTGTATGGTTCTATGTGACATTAGCAATTTTGACGCCAATGTTCTCACTTTGTATACAAAGAACAAAGAAAATTACAGCACAGGAACAGGCTCTTCGGCACTCCAAGCCTGCACCAACCATACTGCCCGACTTAACTAAAACCCTCTACCCTTCCGGGGACCATATCCCTCTATTCCCATCCTATTCATGTACTTGTCAAGACACCCCTTAAAAGTCACTACCATATCCACTTCCACTATCTCCCCCGGCAACGAGTTCCAGGCACCCACTACTCTCTGTGTAAAAAATCTGCCTCATACATCTCCTTTAAACCTAGCCCCTCGCACCTTAAACCTATGCCCCCTAGTAATTGACTCTTCCACCCTGGGAAAAAGCTTCTGACTATCCACTCTGTCCATGCCCCTCATAATCTTCTATCAAGTCTCCCCTCAACCTCCGTCGCTCAAGTGAGAACAAACCAAGTTTCTCCAACCTCTCCTCATACCTAATGCCCTCCATACCAGGCAACATCCTGGTAAATCTTTTATGTACCCTCTCCAAAGCCTCCACATCCTTCTGGTAGTGTGGCGACCAGAATTGAACACTATATTCCAAGTGTGGCCTAACTAAGGTTCTATAAAGCTGCAACATGACTTGCCAATTTTTAAACTCAGTGTCCCGGCCAATAAAGGCAAGCATGTCGTATGCCTTCTTGATTATCTTCTCCACCAGCATTGCCACTTTCAGTGATCTGTGTACCTGTACACCCAGATCCCTTTGCCTATCAATACTCCTAAGGGTTCTGCCATTTTTCCTACCTGTATTAGACCTTCCAAAATGCATTACCTCACATTTGTCCGGATTAGACTCCAGCTGCCATCTCTCCGCCCAAGTCTCCAACTGATCTATATCCTGCTGTATCCTCTGATGGTCCTCATCACTATCCGCATATCCACCAATCTTTGTGTCATCCGCAAACTTACTAATCAAACCAATTACATTTTCCGCCAAATCATTTATATATATATATATATATATATATATTACAAACAGCAAAGGTCCCAGCACTGATCCCTGAGGAACACCACTTGTCACAGCCCTCCATTCATGGGAAATGGGATAGGAACAATCAATAACTAACTTGTGAAAATTAAAGTATGTTTAATATACTATTCATCTGATCCATTCCTATTGAGGTGTTTGGTGAGTATCACAAGTGACGGGAATAATTGTCATTGGCTGAGTAACGGAATTCTATTTATCTCTTAAGGCCCAAATTATTTTTGTCTTTCTTTGGGGAATGCTTCTAATTACCTCATGCTTCTAATTACCTCATTTTGAAATGTTGAGCTTCATGTAATTGATCTTAAAGTGGAATGATAAAGCTGCGTAAATCATAACTTTCTGTGCAAGTGTTGCCCTGATTACAATTCTTCCTTCAATTCAGATGCGGTTTAAATAATTGTCCAATTGAGATCGAAAGGAGTGGTGCAAATCATAGATTAGATACAGAGAATCCCAACAGTGCAGAAGGAGGCCATTCAGCCCATCGAGCCTGCACCAACATAATTCCACCCTGGCCCTATCCCCGCAACCCCACTAGTCCCCCTGACACTAAGGGGCAATTTAGCATGGCCAATCCACCTAACTTGCACATCTTTGGACTGTGGGAGGAAACTGGAGCACCCAGAGGAAACCCACACAAAGGCAGAACGTGTAAACTCCACACACACACAGTGACCCAAGACCAGAATTGAACTCAGGACCCTGGTGCTGTGAGGCAGCAGTGCTGCCCCAAAACAATGGCGCCCGAACCCACGATCCTGAGATTAGGAGTCTCATGCTCTACTGACTGAGCTAGCTGGGCATGATGCAGTGCCCTTGATACTGGACTCTCCAGCTTCCTTTGCATCGTGATCATCAGTTTAAGTGAAAGAAAAAAAAATCCCTTAAAACAAGAGCAACTTTTACTTTCAATTCCAGAAAATTGTGGCAACATTGCCTTTATTTGATACAGGAAATGCAGACTTTGATTAGGTACTGCACCTCTTGTTCTTATTGTGCTTGTTGATTTGCATTGATTGAATCTTGTGAAGAGCAACCACTTGGGCCAGAGTCTTTCAGCGTGTACCAAAATAAAATGTGAATGGAGATCAGCTAGATGTATTTCATTATCCATCAAGAGTTCATGGGGAAGGAGAGAATTAGTGTATTCAACCAGGCACGAAAATCTTCAGTTGCTATGCATGATGATGATTACGTTGCAACTGGCAAATCTTTCTATCATTGGACAATATTTTGGAGCTGAGCTCATTTGAAATGGTGCCAAGAATGCTATGCTACAGCTTTGGGATGAACTTGTGAAATTGAAATGAAATCACTGAAGTGTAGTACACACAAAATGAACAAATTCGGCTCTTTTTGCATTTCCTTTTACTGCCTCGTGACAGGGGACATAATGAAAAGGAATAGAAAGACTTGTATTTATATAGTACTTTTCGTAATGACTGGATGTCTCGGGGTTCTATAGTACTTTTTTGCACTGTGGTCACGTGGAACTAATTTGCATACAGCAACTTTGCACACACAACAGTATGACCACAGAAACAGGAGATAAATATTGGCCAGGACACACAGCATCTTAGAAACCCTACAGTGCAGAAACAGGCCATTCGGCCCATCGAGTCTGCACCGACCACAATCCCACCCAGGCCCTACCCCCATACCCCTACATATTTACCCGCTAATCCCTCTAACCTACGCATCTCAGGACACAGGGGCAATTTTTAGCATGGCCAATCAACCTAACCCGCACATCTTTGGACTGTGGAAGGAAACCGGAGCACCCGGAGGAAACCCACCCAGACACGAGAAGAACGTGCAAACTCCACACAGACAGTGACCCAAGCCGGGAATCGAACCCAGGTCCTGGAGCTATGAAGCAGCAGTGCCAACCAATGTGCTACCGTGCCGCCCACCGGGGATAATTCCCCTTCTAACTTGCCTGTTCTTCTCTCAAACAATACCATGGAATTTTTTGCATCCACCCGTGCAGGCAGATGGGGCCGCCTCTGACAGTGCAGTGCTCCTCAGTACCAGGGTGACCGATGGTCCTGTGTTTTTTAGAATTGTCCCATAATTTGACATTTTATCCCATGTCCCGTTAGTTGACTTTCTATATGGAGCAGCAACTGGGAGACTGGTTGGGTGTCTCCTACTGCTTTTGCCCTTTATCTTTGGTTTTTGTGCATGTGCTCTATGCTCCTGCTCATACACTGCATCGTAGTCAGCCCATACAGCCATGGTTCACGAGGTCTCGAACAAGTACTCTGAAAGAAAGGTAAAAAAGAAAAGTTGCTAAAGCTTGCAGGGTTCGACATAGGAGAGTAGCGGGAAGAACAATGGAACAGACAAGAGAAGGGGTGTCCAGCAGTCACACCTCTGGGAGGGTGGGTTTCTGAGTCTTGGGCGGAATCTGGCAAGCTCTGGGAGGGGTGGTGGAGGAGAAAGAGGCTGCGATTGAGTGGTGTGAAGGGGCTTGGGAAAAGGGGATGGTGAGTGGGAGAATGGAGCATTGAGCAAATTGACACCAATATGAAGATAGGAATTAGGATCAGGAGTAGGCATGCTCTGCTGTTCAGTAAAATCATGGGCTGATCTGATTGTAACCTGAGCTACCTAATTCCCCTACCTCTAATAACCTTTCACCCCCTTGCTTATCAAGAATCTAGTTCTGCCTTAAAAATATTCAAGGACACTGCTTCCACTGCCTTTTGAGGAAGAGAGTTCCAAAAAAACACAATCCCTTAAGAGAAAAATATTCTTCTCATCTCTGTCTGAACTGAGTGGTATCTTGGCCGTAATTTTCCAGTCGTTCACACCCCGCCGCTGCTCTAAATGAGGATGCAGAATTTGACGCTCAGCCAAATCTCTGTTCACTGCAGTGAGATCAGAGGATCCTGTCGGCCAGAACATTCCAGCCATTATTTTCAAACTGTGACCCCCCTCTCCCCAGCCCACATGAGGAAACATCCTCTCCACATTCATCCTGTCAAGGCCCCTCAAGATCTCAAAGGTTTCAATCAAGTCATCTCCCACTCTTCTAAACACTAGTGGATACAAACCTAACCTCTCCAACCATTCCTCAGAAGATAATCCTCCTGCTCCTGGTATTAGTATACCGTTTTGGATACTGTTGGGGGAGATGGGCTATCAGGGGATAGCAGCAGCAGCAGCAGCCAAAGCAGTGGCAACATGGCTGGCTCTGTTGTTAAGCAGGGAGGGACAAAGAGCACTCGAACAATAGTTATAGGGGATTCTATAGTTAGGGGTGCAGATGGGCGTTTCTGTGGATGTGAAAGAGACTCCAGGATGGTATGTTGCCTTCCTGATGCCAGGGTCCAGGATATCTCTGAACGGACAGAAAGCATTCTGAAGGAAGAGGGTGAACAGCCAGAGGTACTAATGACATAGGTAGGAAGAGTGATGAGGTCCTGCAGCAGCAGTTTAGGGAGTTAGGTAGAAAGTTAAAAAGCAGGACCTATAGGGTTGTAATTTCAGGATTACTCCCTGTGCCACGTGCCAGTGAGGCTAGGAATAGGAAGATAGTGCAGCTCAACATGTGGCTAAACAGCTGGTGTAGGAGGGAGGGTTTCAGATATCTGGACCATTGGGGTCTCTTCCGGGGCAGATGGGAGTGTACAAGAAGGACAGGTTGCACCTAAACTGGAAAGGCATAAATATTCTGGCTGGGAGGTTTGCTAGTGTCACACGGGAGGATCTAAACTAGTTTGGCAGGGGGGCGGGAACCAAAGCAAAGGTGAATTAGCTGAAGGGGAACCAGAGTGTAGGGCCAGTAATACTCAAAGAAACAGCAGGCAGGGTGGGGTTGCTAATCAAAGAGAGTCTGGTGGACTGAAGTGCATTTGTTTCAATGCGAGAAGTGTAACAGGTAAGGCAGATGAACTTAGAGCTTGGATTAGTACGAGGAACTATGATGTAGTTGCCATTACAGAGACTTGGTTAAGGGAAGGACAGGATTGGCAGCGTAACATTCCGGGATATAGATGTTTCAGGCATGATAGAGGGGGATGTAAAAGGGGTGGGGGAGTTGCACTACTGGTTAAGGAGAATATCACAGCTGTACTTTGGGAGGACACCTCGGAGGGCTCATACAGCGAAGCAATATGGGTAGAGGTCAGGAATAGGAAAGGTGTAGTCACAATGTTGGGGGTTTACTATAGGCCACCCAACTGCCAGCGGGAGATTGAGGAACAGATATGTAGGCAGATTTTGGCAAGGTGTAAAAGTAACAGGGTTGTTGTGGTGGGAGATTTTAACTTCCCCTATATTGACTGGGACTCACTTAGTGCTAGGGGCGTGGATGGGGCAGAGTTTGTGAGGAACATCCAGGAGGGCTTCTTGAAACAGTATGTAGATATTCCAACTAGGGAAGGAGTCATACTGGACCTGGTATTGGGGAATGAGCCCGGCCAGGTGGTCGATGTTTCAGTAGGGAAGCAGTTCGGGAACAGTGACCACAATCCAGTAGGCTTTAAGGTACTGATGGATAAAAATAAGTGTAGTCCTCAAGTTAAGGTGCTAAATTGGGGGAAGGCTAATTACAACAATATTAGGCAGGAACTGAAGAATGTAGATTGGGGGCAGATGTTTGAGGGCAAATCAACATCTGGCATGTGGGAGACTTTCAAGTGTAAATTGATAGGGATTCAGGACCGGCACATTCCTGTAAGGATGAAGGATAAGTAGAGCAAGTTTTGGGAACCTTGGATAACGAGAGATATTGTGAGCCTAGTCGAAGAGAAAAAGGAAGCATTTGCCAAAGCTAGGAGTCTAAAAACACACGAAGCAAGTGTAGAATACAAGAAAAGTAGAAAGAAACTTAAGCAAGAAATAAGGAGGGCTAAAAGGGGTCATGAAAAAGCATTGGCCAGCAGGATTAAGGAAAATCCCAAGGCTTTTTATACATATATGAAGAGCAAGAGGGTAGCCAGGGAGAGGGTTGGCCCACTCGAGGATAAGGGAGGGAATCTATGCATGGAGCCAGAGGAAATGGGCGAGGTATTAAATGAGTACTTTGCGTCAGTATTCATCAAAGAGAAGGACTTGGTGGATGATGAGTCTGGGAAAGGATGTGTAGATAGTTTGAGTCATGTTGAGATTAAAAAGGAGGAGGTATTGGGGTTCTTGAGAAACATTAAGGTAGACAAGTCCCCAGGGCCTGATGGGAAATACCCCAGAATACAGAGAGGCAAGAGAGGAAATTGCTGGGGCCTTGAGAGAAATCTTTGTATCCTCACTGGCTACAAGGGAGGTCCCAGAGGATTGGAGAATAGCCAATATTGTTCCTTTGTTTAAGAAGGGTAGCAAGAATAATCCAGGTAATTACAGGCCAGTGAGCCTTTCATCAGTGGTAAGGAAATTATTGGAGAGGATTCTTCGAGACAGGATTTATTCTCACTTGGAAATAAGTGGACGTATTAGTGAGAGGCAACATGGTTTTGTGAAGGGGAGGTCGTGTCTCACAAACTTGATTGAGTTTTTTGAAGAAGATGATTGATGAGGGTAGGGCAGTGGATGTTGTCTACATGGACTTCAGTCAGGCCTTTGACAAGGTCCCTCATGGCAGACTGCTGCAGAAGGTGAAGTCGCATGGGATCAGAGGTGAGCTGGCAAGGTGGATACAAAACTGACTCGGTCATAGAGATAGAAGGTAGCAGTGGAAGGGTGCGTTTCTGAATGGAGGGCTGTGACAAGTGGTGTTCCTCAGAGATCAGTGCTGAGACCGTTGCTATTTGTAATATATATAAATGATTTGGAGGAAAATGTAACTGGTTTGATTAGTAAGTTTGCGGATGACACAAAGGTGGTGGATTTGCGGATAGTGATGAGGACCATCAGAGGATACAGCAGGATATAGATCGGTTGGAGACTTGGGCGGAGAGATGGCAGATGGAGTTTAATCCGGACAAATATGAGGCAATACATTTTGGAAGGTCTAATACAGATAGGAAATATACAGTAAATGGCAGAACCCTTAAGAGTATTGATAGGCAAAGGGATCTGGGTGTACAGGTACACAGGTCACTGAAAGTGGCAATGCAGGTGGAGAAGGTAGTCAAGAAGGCATACGGCATGCTTGCCTTCATTGGCCGGGGCATTGAGTTTAAAAATTGGCAAGTCATGTTGCAGCTTTATAGAACCTTAGTTAGGCCGCACTTGGAATATAGTGTTCAATTCTGGTCGCCACACTGCTAGAAGGATGTGGAGGCTTTGGAGAGGGTACAGAAAAGATTTACCAGGATATTGCCTGGTATGGAGGGCATTAGCTCTGAGGAGAGGTTGGAGAAATTTGGTTTGTTCTCACTGGAACGACGGAGGTTGAGGGGCGACCTGATAGAAGGCTACAAGATTATGAGAGGCATGGACAGAGTGGATAGTCAGAAGCTTTTTCCCAAGGTGGAAGAGTCAGTTACTTGGGGCATAGGTTTAAGGGGCAAGGTTTAAAGGAGATGTACGAGGCAGATCTTTTACACAGAGTAGTGGGTGCCTGGAACTCGTTGCCGGCGGAGGTAGTGGAAGCGGATACGGTAGTGACTTTTAAGGGGCGTCTTGACAAATACATGAATGGGATGGGAATAGAGGGATCTGATCCCCGGAAGGGTAGGGGGTTTTAGTTAAGTCGGGCAGCATGGTCGGTGCAGGCTTGGAGGGCTGAAGGGCCTGTTCCTGTGCTGTAATTTTCTTTGTTCTTTCTTGACCTGGTATTAGACTTCACCTGATGAAGGAGCAGCGCTCCGAAAGCTTGTGATTTCAAATAAACTTGTTGGACTATAACCTGGTGTCGTGTGACCTATCAGTGAGGGGGTCGGACAGGCGATTCTGTGGACACGGTTAAGAAACTCGGATGGCCTCTCTGGTGCCAAGATCCGGGATGTTTCTGATCGCGTCCAAGATATCCTGAAGTGGGAGGGAGAAGAGCCAGAGGTCGTGGTACATATTGGTACCAATGACATAGGTAGGAAAAGGGAAGAGGTCCTGAAAAGAGAATATAGGGTGTTGGGAAGGGAGTTGAGAAGAAGGACCGCAAAGGTAGTAATCTCGAGATTGCTGCCTGTGCCACACGACAGTGGGAGTAGGAATGGAATGAGGTGGAGGATAAATGCGTGGCTGAGGGATTGGAGCAGGGGGCAGGGATTCAGGTTTCTGGATCATTAGGACCTCTTTTGAGGCAGGTGTGACCTGTACAATAAGGACGGGTTGCACTTGAATCCCAGGGGGACCAATATCCTGGCGGGGAGGTTTGCTAAGGCTACTGGGGAGAGTTTAAACTAGTATGGTTGGGGGGTGGGAATCAAATTGAAGTGACTGGGAGAGAGGAGGTTAGCTCACAAATAGAAAAAGCTTGTCGACAGTGTGGGAGGGAGGATAGGCAGGTGATAGAGAAGGGGAGCGCTCAGACCGAAGGTTTGAGATGTGTCTATTTTAACGCAAGGAGTGTTGTGAACAAAGTGGATGAGCTTAGAGCGTGGATCACTACTTGGAAATATGATGTGGTGGCCATTACAGAGACTTGGATGACTCAGGGACAGGACTGGTTACTTCAAGTGCCGGGTTTCAGATGCTTCAGAAGGGACAGGGAGGGAGGCAAAAGAGGTGGGGGAGTGGTACTGTTGATCAGAGATAGTGTCACGACTGCAGAAAAGATGGACACCATGGAGGGATTGTCTACGGAGTCTCTGTGGGTGGAGGTTAGGAACAGGAAGGGGTCAATAACTTTACTGGGTGTTTTCTATAGGCCGCCCAATAGTAACAGGGATGTTGAGGAGCAGATAGGAAAACAGATCCTGGAAAGGTGTAATAATAACAGAGTTGTCGTGATGGGAGATTTTAATTTCCCAAATATTGATTGGAATCTCCCTAGAGTAAGGGGTGTAGATGGGGAGGAGTTTGTTAGGTGTGTTCAGGAGGGTTTCTTGACACAGTATGTAGAGAAGCCTACAAGAGGAGAGGCTGTACTTGATTTGGTATTGGGAAATGAACCTGGTCAGGTGTCAGATCTCTCAGTGGGAGAGCACTTTGGAGATAGTGATCTCCAATTCTATCTCCTTTACAATAGCATTGGAGAGAGATAGGATCAGACAAGTTAGAAAAGGTGTTTAATTGGAGTAAGGGGAATTATGAGGCTATCAGGCAGGAAATTGGAGGCTTAAATTGGAAAGAGGTTTTCTTAGGGAAATGTACGGAAGAAATGTGGCCAATTTTCAGGGAATATTTGTCTGGAGTTCTGCATAGCAACGTTCCAATGAGATAGGGAAGTTATGGTAGGTTAATGAATACTTTACTTCAGTATTCACTATGGAAAAGGATCTTGGTGGTTGTAGTGCAGACTTGCAGCGGACTGAAAAGCTTCAGCAGGTAGATATTAAGAAAGAGGATGTGTTGGAGCTTTTGAAAAGCATCAAGTTAGATAAGTCACCGGGACCGGATGAGATGTACCCCAGGCTTTTGTGGGAGGCGAGGGAGGAGATTGCTGAGCCTCTGGCGATGATCTTTGCATCATCAATGGAGACGGGAGAGGTTCCGGAGGATTGGAGGATTGCGGATGTTGTTCCTTTATTCAAGGAAGGGAGTAGAGATAGCCCTGGAAATTATAGACCAGTGAGTCTAACCTCAGTGGTTGGTAAGTTGATGGAGAAGATCCTGAGAGGCAGGATTTATGAACATTTGGAGAGATATAATATGATTAAGAATAGTCAGCATGGCTTTGTCAAAGGCAGATCATGCCTTACGAGCCTGATTAAATTTTTTGAGGATATGACTAAACACATTGATGAAGGAAGAGCAGTAGATGTAGTATATATGGACTTCAGCAAGGCATTTGATAAGGTGCCCCATGCAAGGCTTATTGAGAAAGTGAGGGGGCATGGGATCCAAGGGGACATTGCTTTGTGGATCCAGAACTGGCTTGCCCACAGAAGGCAAAGAGTGGTTATAGATATTCTGCATGGATGTCGGTCACCAGTGGAGTGCCCCAGGGACCTGTTCTGGGACCCTTAGTCTTTGTGATTTTTATAAATGACCTGGATGAGGAAGTGGAGGGATGGGTTGATAAGTTTGCTGATGACACAAAGGTTGGAGGTGTTGAGGATAGTGTGGAGGGATGTCAGAAGTTGCAGCGAGACATTGATAAGATGCAAGACTGGGCGGAGAAGTGGTAGTTGGAGTTCAACCCAGATAAGTGTGAGGTGGTTCATTTTGGCAGGTCAAATAGGATGGTGGAATATAATAATGGTAGGACTCTTGGCAGAGTGGAAGATTGGAAGGATCTTGGGGTCCGAGTTCATAGGACGCTCAAAGCAGCTGTGCAGGTTGAGGCTGTGGTTAAGAAGGCGTATGGTGTACTGGCCTTCATCAGTCGAGGAGTTGAATTTAGGAGTCGTGAGATAATGTTGCAGCTCTTTAAGACCCTGGTCAGACCCCACTTGGCGTACTGTGCTCAGTTCTGGTCGCCTCATTACAGGAAGGATGTGGAAGCCATAGAAAGGGTGCAGAGGAGATTTACAAGGATGTTGCCTGGGTTGGGGAGCATGCCTTATGAGGATAGGTTGAGTGAGCTCGGCCTTTTCTCCTTGGAGAGACGAAGGATGAGGGGTGACCTGATAGAGGTGTATAAGATGTTGAGAGGTATTGATCGAGTGGATAGTCAGAGGCTTTTTCCCAGGGCTGAAATGGTTGCCACAAGAGGACACAAGTTTAAGGTGCTGGGGAGTAGGTACAGAGGAGATGTCAGGGGTAAGTTTTTCACTCAGAGGGTGGTGGGTGTGTGGAATGGGCTGCCAGCAATGGTGGTGGAGGCGGATTCGATAGGGTCGTTTAAGAGACTTTTAGATAAGTGCATGGAATTTAGTAAGATAGAGGGTTATAGGTAAGCCTAGTAATCGCTAAGGTAGGGACATGTTCGGAACAACTTTGTGGGCTGAAGGGCCTGTATTGCGCTGTAGTTTTTCTATGTTTCTATATTTCTATCATCTGGTATTAGTCTAGCAAATCTTCTCTGAATTGCTTCTGTCACATTTATATCACTCTTTAAATGAAAGAAAAAAGAAGAGAACAAAGAGCAGTAAAGCACAGTAACAGGCCCTTTGGCCTGCCAAGCCTGCACTGACTTTCTAAACTAATGACCTTTTGTCTTTACGAGGTCCGTATCCCTCTGTTCCCTACCTATTCATGCATCCCTCATGATGCCTGTTCAACAAGGCGATGCCTTAAGGAGATCTCCTTAAATAAGGAGACCAATACTGTACACACTACTCCAGATGTGGTCTCACCAGTGCCCTGAAGTATAACCTCCTTGCTGCTTCGTGCCAAAGTGGGCAATTTAAGTGACACTGGCAAGGCACTTGGGTGCAGTTTTTATTGGTTACTTGGCTGTGATCAAACTCTGTACACTGTCTGCTCACAGACTTGTACAAATGCTCCCCCTTATTAACTAAAATGTAAATGTTTTTCAGGAACGCTTGTGAATTCTTTAAACATTCTAATGAGCTCTTAGGTTTTGACAAAAAATTAAACGTTTCGGAGGTTCCATAGAAAGTAGAGTTCTTTCTGGTGGAAGACTTGTGTTATAGTGTTGTAACTTACTATTGCCTTTTTTGCCAGAATTTTAAAAATCATACCTTCCATGCTTTTTAATCATAGGCTTGTGTATTTTAATAAGTAGCGAGTTTAATCCTGACTTCAAGTGTTAGGCAATTGGGATAATATTGTTGAGTCTTGCTGTGAGACGTTTACCTGGTAACATTTACTGTTGTGTTTTTGGTATCAGCAGAGTGTTTCCAGACTGCTTATACCTGATTGATGACATTCTGGAAGGCTGCCTGGACACTTACCTTGCAAAGAGAAATACATTTTTTTATTGTGCCTGAGTTAAGACTAGCTCTTGAACATTTGTGAAGCTATTCACATACTGCAGAAGTATCAGCATTGTACCAAGGACCCTCATTAAGTTATTTATTAGTGTCACAAGTAGGCTTACATTAACACTGCAATGAAGTTGCTGTGAAAATCTGCTAGTTGCCACACTCCACTTGTCAAGTAGATCAGGGAGAATTTAGCATGGCCAGTGCACCTAACCAGCATGTCTTTCGGACTGAGAGGGGAAACCAGAGCACCCGGAGGAAACCCACACAGACACAGGAAGAACGTGCAGCCTCCGCACAGGCAGTTACCCAAACCGGGAATTGAATCCGGGTCCCTGGCGCTTTGAGGCAGCAATGCTAACCACTGTGCTGCCCATTGATATGTATTTAGTTGACCTCCATATTTTGTAATTGTATTCAACAGTTAATTGTTTTATTAAAAGCACACGAAATAAAGCAAACTTGAGCGCTTTGTAAGAAAGAAAGAATAGATGGCTGGAAATGTGGGTTATTGAAATTTGATTGTGAATGATTTCCAAAACAATTTTCCAATACAGGCAGGAAAGAATACTTAGTTTTTTAGATGCTGCTTATTACTCATACTAGTATTATTTATAGGATCAAGAGAAACCAGAGTGTACTGAACTAGTAGTTCAGAGTCTACTGTACTAGTAACATATAGTATATAAACCACAGCTGCAACAAAACACCTTTAAAATAATTTAACTTATCCTGAAGTTTCAAATGCTTGATGAATATATTCTAGGCCATCATTATGGTAAGAAGCATAAAAATCGCAAAGCAGGCTGGAAAATAAATTTTGAAACAACATATTCTTTTGACTCTGAACCAGAGTTAAGTGAATAAATCAATAAAACCTCAATGCTTAAAAAATGAGAATGCCTTATCTTGTTGGTGAATGCATCTTTAGAAATGATTGACTTGAACTGAAACTTGAAGCTTGAAATATATGTTTGAATAAGATTGGAATTTATTTGAAATTATTGATAGATTGGATTGCTGCCATGTCGAGATGACGCAGTATCCTAAAATTGTGAAATAAAAATAGAAAGTGTTTGAAAACGCCACAGGTTTGACAGCATCTATGGAGAGAGAAACAAGAGTTAA
This sequence comes from Mustelus asterias, assembly GCF_964213995.1. Classification (NCBI taxonomy): domain Eukaryota; kingdom Metazoa; phylum Chordata; class Chondrichthyes; order Carcharhiniformes; family Triakidae; genus Mustelus; species Mustelus asterias. Next base: position 60,862,721 of record NC_135815.1, read on the forward strand.
TGTTTTGATGTGACTCTTCAGAGACGTTCCGCACAAGTCTTCAGTGCTGTAGCTGGGATGTTGTCAGAGCCCATGGACTTTGTTGTATCCAGTACCTTCAGCTGTTATCATGGGGAGTAAATCGATTTGTCAAAGACTAGAATCTGTGGTGATGGGTCCTCGAGGAGGCTGAGGCAGATCATCCGCTCACTGAATATGGGTGTTCAGCACTTCCATGCAAACACTAATGGACGGATTTGTTGACAAGTTAATTAAGCATGCTCTGTAGGACCATAATGGCAGAAATCATTACTGCTTCCAGTTGATGTAAATGCTTACAGTTTAGTCCCAGAACAAAAGATGTACTGTTGGGTATATTTTATGAATGATGTTCAGGAAGACGGGTGGAAGATGTGAGAGAAAGATCCTACAATAATGTGCACAAGCATTTACCAAAAAGCCTCACAACAACTTGCATTTTATATAGTGTCTTTACCAAAATTAAACAAGCCAGTATGTTTCACAGGAATGTTTTCAGACAAAATTTAACACGAGCATTTAAATGGATCATTAGAACAGTTGATCAAAAGCTTAGTCAAAGAAGCAGATTTAAAAGAACATTGTAAAGGAGAAGAGAGCTGTAAAGAAGTTAGAGGAGAGGTTTCTAAAGCTTAGGAACTTTCAGTTTAAGACATGGTTGTCAATGTTGAGGCGATTAAAATCGGCAATGCGCAAAAGGCCAAAATTAGAGGAACACAGAGAACTCTCAGAGAAATTATAAAGATGAAGAGAGACAAAACCAGGCAGGGATCTGGAAACGAGCATGAGAATTTTAAAATTTATTCATTGCTGCACAGGGAGTCAGTTTAGGTTATAGGAGACTCACAACACCAGGTTAAAGTCCAACAGGTTTATTTGGTAGCACGAGCTTTCGGAGCATTACGCCTTCATCAGGTGAGTGAAGAATTCAGTTCACAAACAGGGCAGATAGACACAAACTCAATTACAAGATAATGGTTGGAATGTGAGTCTTAACAGGTAATCAAGTCTTTACAGGTACAGACAATGTGAGTGGAGAGAGGGTTAAGCACAGGTTAAAGAGGTATGAATTGTCTCCAGCCAGGATAGTTAGTGAGATTTTGCAAACGCAGGCAAGTTGTGGGGATTACAGACAGTGTGACATGAACCCAAGATCCTGGTTGAGGCCGTCCTCATGTGTGCGGAACTTGGCTATCAGTTTCTGCTCAGCGATTCTGTGTTATCATGTGTCATGAAGGCCGCCTTGAAGAACGCTTACCCGAAGATCAGAGACTGAATGCCCTTGACTGCTGAAGTGTTCCCCGACAGGAAGGGAACATTCCTGCCTGGTGATTGTTGAGCGGTGTCCATTCATCCGTAGTCGTAGCGTCTGCATGGTTTCCCCAATGTACCATGCCTCGGGACATCCTTTCCTGCAGCGTATCAGGTAGACAATGTTGGCCGAATCGCAAGAGTATGTACCGTGTACCTGGTGGATGGTGTTCTCACGTGAGATGATAGCATCCGTGTTGATGATCTGGCACGTTTTGCAGAGGTTGCTGTGGCACGGTTGTGTGGTGTCGTGGTCACTGTTCTCCTGAAGGCTGGGTAGTTTGCTACGTACAATGGTCTGTTTGAGGTTGCGCGGTTGTTTGAAGGCAAGTAGTGAAGGCATGGAGATGGCCTTGGCGAGATGTTCGTCTTCATCGGTTGAAGGTCCTGTGCGGTGAAGAGGTCTTGTTCGAACCTGTGCACAAAGATGTTGGCATATTGAGGTGTGAATTTGGTCCCCATGGCTGTTCCATGTGTCTGGATGAAGAACTGGTTGTTGAAGGTGGAGACAAGGATGAAGCGAATGAGTTGTAGAATTGCGTCTGGAGATTGGCAGTTGTCGGCGTTGAGTACTGAGGCAGTTGCAGCAATGCCATTGTTGTGGGGGATGCTGGTGTAGAGTGCCGAGATATCCATTGTGATGAGGAGTGTTCCTGGTTCAACTGTTCCACGGATGCTGAGTTTCTGTTAGAAGTCTGTAGTATCAAGACAGAAGCTGGGGGTTCTTTGTGACGTACTCTTGTGACTTGGCCAACACTGTCCACCTGATACGCTGCAGAAAAGGATGTCCTGAGGCATGGTACATTGGCGAGACCATGCAGACGCTACGACAACGGATGAATGGACACCGCTCGACAATCACCAGGCAGGAGTGTTCCCTTCCTGTGGGGGAGCACTTCAGCAGTCAAGGGCATTCAGCCTTTGATCTCCGGGTAAGCGTTCTCCAAGGCGGCCTTCACGACACACGACAAAGCAGAATCGCTGAGCAGAAACTGATAGCCAAGTTCTGCACACATGAGGACGGCCTCAACCAGGATCTTAGGTTCATGTCACACTATCTGTAACCCCCACGACTTGCCTGGGTTTCTCACTGAATCTCACTAACTGTCCTGGCTGGACACAATTCATACTTCTTTAACCTGTGCTTAACCCTCTCTCCACTCACATTGTCTGCACCTGTAAAGACTTGATTACCTGTTAAGTCTCGCATTCCAACCATTATCTTATAATTGAGTTTGTGTCTATATATGCCCTGTTTGTGAACTGAACTCTTCACTCACCTGATGAAGGGGCAATGCTCTGAAAGCTCGTGCTACCAAATAAACCTGTTGGATTTTAACCTGGCATTGTGAGACTACTTACTGTGCCTACCCCAGTCCAACGCCAGCAACTCCACATCATAGGTCATAGGAGAGAGGGCGGTTGGCAGAATGGGATTGGTATGTGATAGGCAATGGATGCAATGTTGTGGATGAGTTGAACTTTGTGGAGATTGTAGGTTTGGGGCCAAACAGAATAACGTTGGAACAGGCATGGGTGAGACAAATGTCCTGAGGCAAAGGGAAGACATGGATGATATTACGGAGGTGAAAATAGGTGATCTTAGTGATGGAAAGGACATTGGGTCGAAAGTTATCCTCGGGTTCGTTAGGATACTAACATTGTGAATGGCCTGCTTCAACCTGTTAAAGCAGCTCAGAAAAGGGATGGATTTTTGTGTCAGGGACTGAAAGACAATGGCTTCTGTCTTCCCTATGTTTAATTGGCAAAATTCTTGCTTGTCTAGTATCAGATGTCATATCAGCAACATGACAAGGGACTAGCCAGAATGAAATTAGTATTAGTAAAAAAGTAGTTTTGGAGAAATTAATGGGACTGAATAATCTATATCCATAGTGTTGAAAAAAGTGACTGTAGAGATAGTGGATGCATTGATGATGATCTTTCAAAACTGTAGAGATTCTGGAATGGTTCCTGTAGATTGGAAGGTAGGAGATTTAATCCCACTATTTAAGAAAGGAGGAAGAGAGGAAACAGGGAACTACAGTCCTGTCAGCCTGATATCAGTAATAAGGAAAATGCTAGAATCTATTGAAGGTAAAGATACCATATCGCAGATGACCATAGGCTGCTCTCCCCTTTGAGGGGGAGAGCGGACTGGTGGTGATTTAGCCTGAGGATCATCACACTTCAGATGAGGGACAAGGTTGAGAAGATGCGCCTTTGTGAATAACCTCAACCCACGCTGTTGGCATCACTCTTCATTACTAACCAGCTGTCCAGCAGAATAGATGAGGGGGAAACCAGTGGATGTGGTGTATTTCGATTTTCAGAAGACTTTCCAAAAAGGTCCCATAAGTGATTAGTAAAAAAATTAGAGCACATAAGAACGGAGGTAATATGCTAGCATGGATTGAAACTTGGCAAATGGACAGAAAACAGAGTAGGGATTAACAGGTCATTCTCAGGTTGGTGTAATGTGCTTAGTGGGGTAGTGCAAGGATCAGTGCTTGGAGCCCAGTTTTTCATGATCTAATTTAATGATTGGATGTGTAGCAAATGTTATATTTCTAAGTTTGCTGATGACACAAAACTAAATGGGAATGTCAGTAGTGAAGAGGATGCAGAAAGGCTTCTATGGGGTGTAGACAGCATAAATAAGTGGGCAAGAATGTGACAGATGGAATATGTGAAAAACTGTTTGGTTACCCACTTTGGTAGGGGGAACGGAGATGCAGATTTTTACATCAGCGTGCGATATTGAGAAGTGTTAACGTCCAAAGGGTCCTTGGTTCATGAGTCACTGAAAACTAGTGTAGGTGCAGCAAGCAATGAGGAGGCCAAATGGTATGTTGGCCTTGAGTACAGCAGTAAAGGTGTCTTGCTGCGCTTGTATAAAGCCTTGGGAAGACCTCATCTGGATTATTGCATACAGCTTTTGTACCCTTACTTAAGAAAGGATATATTTGCCATAGATAAAATGTAATGAAGATTCACCAAACTAATTCCTAGGATGGCAGGACTGTCCTATGAGAGAGGTTGAGGAATTTGGGCCCATAGACTCTCAAGTTTAGAAGAATGAGAAGTGATCTAATTGAAACATACAGAATTCAATTCTTAAAGGGCTGAACAAGGTAAATGCAGAAAGGATGTTCCACTGTTCTGGGGGGAGTCTAAAACCAGGGGAGGGGACACAGTCTCAGAATAAGGGGTAGACTTTTAATTCATTCGTGGGACTTGGGCGATGCTGGCTGGCCAGCATAATGAAGGACCCCACACACCCAGGACATTCTCTCTTCCATCATCTTCCGTCGGGAAAAAGATACAAAAGTCTGAAGTCATATACCAACCGACTCAAGAACAACTTCTTCCCTGCTGCCATCAGACTTCTGAATGGACCTACCTTGCATTAAGTTGATCTTTCTCTATGCCCTAGCTATGACTTTAACACTACGTTCTGCACTCTCTCTTTTCTTTCTCTATGAATGGTACGTTTTGTCTATATAGCGCGCAAGAAACAGTGCTTTTCACTATATGCCAATACATGTGATAATAATAAATCAAATCAAATCAGCCTTTATTGCCAGACCCTAGTTGCCCAAGGGCAGTTGAGAGTCAACCACATTGCTGTGGCTCTGATGTCACATGTAGGCGAGACCAGGTAACGATAGCAGATTTTCTTCATTAAAGGACATGAGTGAACCAGATTCATAGTCATTGGTGGATTCTTAATTCCAGATTTTTAAAATTGAATTCAAATTCCACGATCTGCTGTACTGGAATTTGAACCTGGGTGCCCAGTGGTAAAGGAGTTGGAATCCTTGAAAGTTGAAAAGTCACCAGGGCCAGATGGAATGTTCCCCAGGATATTGAAAGAGGTCAGGGAAGAAATAGCAGATGCTCTGAGAGTTATTTTCCAATCTTCAATAGTCAAAAGCGAGGTACTGGAGGAATGCAAATATGGTTTTGTTGTTTAAAAAGGGTATGAAGGAAATGCCAAACAATTATAGGCCAGTTGGTTTTACTACAGTGGTGGGTAAATTGTTAGAATCAATCCTGAGAGATTGGATATACTGTCACTTAGAAAGACGTGGACGAGTCAGGACTGAGCTTATTTAGGACTGAGATGAGTTGGAATTTGTTCACTCAGAGGGGTGTGGAGGTTCAGTCATTGACCATGTTCAAGATAAAGATTGATAGATTTCTAAATAGTTGAGACATCAAGGGATATGGGATAGTGCAGAAAAAAAATAATTGGTGTAGAAGATCAGCCATGATCTAAAGAATGACAGCAGGCTAGAAGAAGTGAATGGCCTACTCCTGCCTCTATTTCCTGTGTTCCTAAGTCAGATGCAGTAGAGGGAGCAGTGATGTGACCTCATGTACTTTTTCATGATGACACCGAGGGACAGCATGTATGTGAGAAATAAATCTTTGGGGACACCAGAGCTTATGGTGTGTGAATGAGAGAGATGCCAATGCAGGTGATTTTCTGCTACAAATGGATAGATAGGAATGGAACCAGGCAAGGGCATCTCAACCCAGCTAAATGAGAGAGGCATATCATAGAACATAGAACAGTACAGCACAGAACAGGCCCTTCGGCCCACGATGTTGTGCCGAGCTTTATCTGAAACCAAGATCAAGCTATCCCACTCCCTATCATCCTGGTGTGCTCCATGTGCCTATCCAATAACCGCTTAAATGTTCCTAAAGTGTCTGACTCCATTATCACTGCAGGCAGTCCATTCCACACCCCAACCACTCCCTGCGTAAAGAACCTACCTCTGATATCCTTCCTATATCTCCCACCATGAACCCTATAGTTATGCTTCTTGTAATAGCTCGATCCACCCGAGGAAATAGTCTTTGAACGTTCACTCTATCTATCCCCTTCATCATTTTATAAACCTCTATTAAGTCTCCCCTCAACCTCCTCCGCTCCAGAGCGAACAGCCCTAGCTCCCTCAACCTTTCCTCATAAGCCCTACCCTCCAAACCAGGCAGCATCCTGGTAAATCTCCTCTGCACTCTTTCCAGCGCTTCCACATCCTTCTTATAGTGAGGTGACCAGAACTGCACACAATATTCCAAATGTGGTCTCACCAAGGTCCTGTACAGTTGCAGCATAACCCCACGGCTCTTAAACTTGAAACCCCCTGTTAATAAAAGCTAACACACTATAGGCCGCCTTCACAGCTCTATCCACTTGAGTGGCAATCTTTAGAGATCTGTGGAGATGGACCCCAAGATCTCTCTGTTCCTCCACAGTCTTCAGAACCCTACCTTTGACCCTGTAATCCACATTTAAATTAGTCCTACCAAATGAATCACCTCACATTTATCAGGGTTAAACTCCATTTGCCATTTTTACGGCCCAGCTTTGCATCCTATCTATGTCTCTTTGCAGCCTACAACAGCCCTCCACCTCATCCACTACTCCTCCAATCCTGGTGTCATCAGCAAATTTACTGATCCACCCTTCAGCCCCCTCCTCGAAGTCATTAATAAAAATCACAAAGAGCAGAGGACCAAGCACTGATCTCTGTAGCACTCCGCTAGCAACCTGCCTCCAGTCCGAAAATGTTCCATCCACCACCACCCTCTGTCTTGATTCAGATAGCCAGTTACCTATCCAATCGGACAACTTTCCCTCTATCCCACACCTCCTTATTTTCATCATAAGCCGACCATGGGGGACCTTATCTAACGCCTTACTAAAATCCATGTATATGACATCAACTGCCCTACCTTCATCAACACACTTAGTTACCTCCTCAAAATTTCAATCAAATTTGTGAGGCACGACTTGCCCTTCACAAATCCGTGCTGACTATCCCGGATTAATCCGCATCTTTCTAAATGGTCGTAAATCCCATCCCTAAGGACCTTTTCCATCAATTAACCAACCACCGAAGTAAGACTAACCGGTCTATAATTACCAGGGTCATTTCTATTCCCTTTCTTAAACAGAGGAACAACATTCGCCACTCTCCAGTCCTCTGGCACCATCCCCGTGGACAGTGAGGACCCAAAGATCAAAGGCTCTGCAATCTCATCCCTTGCCTCCCAAAGAATCCTAGGTTACATTTCATCAGGCCCAGGGGACTTATCGACCTTCAGTTTATTCAAAACTGCCAGTACATCCTCCCTCCAAACATCTATTTCCTCCAGCCTATTAGCCTGTAACACCTTCTCTTCCTCAAAAACATGGCCCCTCTCCTTGGTGAACACTGAAGAAAAGTATTCATTCATCACCTCGCCTATCTCTACTGACTCCATACACAAGTTCCCACTACTGTCCTTGACCGGCCCTAACCTCACCCCGGTCATTCTTTTATTCCTCACGTAAGAGTAAAAAGCCTTGGGGTTTTCCTTGATCTGACCCGCCAAGGACTTCTCATGTCCCCTTCTAGCTCTCCTAAGCCCCTTTTTCAGCTCATTCCTTGCTAACTTTTAACCCTCAATCGAGCCATCTGAACCTTGTTTCCTCATCCCTACATAAGCTTCCCTCTTCCTTTTCACACGACATTCCACCTCTTTCGTGAACCATGGTTCCCTCACTCGGCCATTTCCTCCCTGCCTGACAGGGACATACCTATCAAGGACACCCAGTATTTGTTCCTTGAAAAAGTTCCACTTTTCATTAGTGCCTTTCCCTGACAGTTTCTGTTCCCATCTTATGCCCCCTAATTCTTGCCTAATCGCATCATAATTACCTCTCCTCCAATTGTAAATAGAATCGTAGAATCCCTAGATTCCAGAATGAGACCATTTGGCCCCATCAAGCCTGCACTGACAATGATCCCACTCAGCTCCTATCCCCGATACCCCACGTATTTACTCTGCTTATCCCCCTGACACTAAGGGGCAATTTAGCATGGCCAATCAACCTAACCCGCACATCTTTGGACTGTGGAAGGAAACCGGAGTACTCAGAGAAAACCCATGCAGACACTGGGAGAAAGGTGCAAACTCCACATAGTCACCTGAGGACAGAATTGAACCCAGATCCCTGGTGCTGTGAGGCAGCAATGCTAACCCTGTGCCACCCCAATGAATCAGGATTCACCCACAAAAGCGATCCATAATGTAGCACTGAGCAAGGACTGTAAAATGTTAAAAGTAAACCTGAACTGTGGAACATGAGAATCTTGATTTTGACAAATGTGAAGTATGCATAATAAAGCGATGTAATTAGCTGCATCTTGGTGCATTACAGTTTCCTGAATACTTAGTTATCCTTCCTGAGAGCTAACCACTAATTTTTGAGTCTTGGAACTGACTGTTGCCAGGTGATTTTAACTCAAGTGGGCGTGGGGAATCAGAGCTGAACTCTGGGTCCTGTCCTCAGCCAAAAGGGATACATTCACTCCGAGCATGGGGTACCTGTTACCAATTAGAAATGGGAACTGTGGCATATTAATCTCACCACTGTTGACCAATTGCCTTACCATCACCCTGGCTGTGAACTGATTTACATGGATTAAACCTGGGACCTTCTTTGATTGTATGACTGAGCTACTCATGAGATAAACTTACTGGGCTATCTGTTTTTTAAAAGGAAAAATTGACGGATTGGGCCATTGCACTTCTGCATCTTTGCTAGCTAATGTATTCGGTACTTGGCTGCAAATAGCAATTGGGGTTACAGGAGAATCATATCATGCCTCCAAGAATGCTAATATGTGGTAAATTGCAGAATATACCTTTCAGAAATAGTTTAGAATTAGTGGATGAATCTGAAGAACCTTGATCCAGTTAATTATTATCCAATTTATACTGACTAAAGACATTTGACTTGTTGGAAATTGGCTGTTTCTTTGTACTGTAACAAATCACCTGGCCTTGTAATCTTTTGAGAATTAAGTTTAGGGATCAAAATACTAATTTACCATCGCTTATTGATTTATTATGTGAACGTACAGGGTAAATGGTAGGACTCTGAAGAGTGCAGTTGAACAGAGGGATCTGGGAATACAGGTTCAGAGTTCCCTAAAAGTGACGTCACAGGTGGATAGGGTCGTAAAGAGTGCCTTTGGTACATTGGGCTTTATAAATCGGAGTATCGAGTATAAAAGTTGGAGTGTTATGGTAAGGTTATATAAGGCATTGGTGAGGCCGAATTTGGAGTATTGTGTACAGTTTTGGTCACCTAGTTACAGGAAGGATGTAAATAAGATTGAAAGAGTGCAGAGAAGGTTCACAAGGATGTTGCCGGGACTTGAGAAGCTGAGTTACAGAGAGAGATAGGTTGGGACTTTATTCCCTGGAGCGTAGAAGATTGAGGGGAGATTTGATAGAGGTGTATAAGATTTTGATGGGTATAGATAGAGTGAATGCAAGCAGGCTTTTTCCGCTGAGGCTAGGGGAGAAAAAAACCAGAGGGCATGGGTTAAGGGTGAAAGGAGAAAAGTTTAAAGGGAATATTAGGGGGGGCTTCTTCACGCAGAGAGTGGTGGGAGTGTGGAATGAGCTGCCGGATAAAGTGGTAAATGCTTTTAACATTTAAGAAAAACTTGGACGGGTTCATGGATGAGAAGGGTGTGGAGGGATATGGTCCAAGTGCAGGTCAGTGGGACTAGGCATAAAATGGTTCGGCACAGACAAGAAGGGCCAAAAGGCCTGTTTCTGAGCTGTAATTTTCTATGGTTCTATGGTTCTATTAAGATTGTCAGCAGTTATGTCCATAAGTGCTTTGCTAACTCTCAGTGCACAGGATAGATTGTCCCTTCTTTAGGCTTTTTGGAAATCTAGTTGCAAAGAAAAGCTATATCTCACTGTTAGGAATTAGTGAATGTAAACTAATTTATTTCTGCTCAAGCTAGTTTTGAAAGCTCCTCATCATATATTACACAGAGAGGTGACAAACAGCTGCATTCATAGGATGCTGCACAAACCTATATACTGCTGTCATTGAGGTTTCATGCAGTTGGTATCTACCTGAATAATGACACCACAGTAAGGCAGAGTAATAACTGCTTTTCCTTTTGTATTCTTTCATTTTCTTTTTGCCTGACAGTCAGGAAATATGGAAAATGGCAGAAAGTCTCATTTGACTAAGTACACTAAATCCTCCAAGAAGATGAAATGAATAGTTCACCTTGCTGGATGGGGAAAGGTATTTGACATTGTTATGGTGGCTGTAACACCACCATACTTTTAGGTTAGATGTCACAATTAGCTTGGTATTTTTTACCCCACTCCTCTCTTCCATTAGCATGTCTGTATACTGGTAAGTTTACTGTGAGGGGACTTGATTATAAAAGTAGGGAGGTTATGCTTCAGTTGTACAGGGCATTGGTGAGACCACATCTGGAGTACTGTGTACATTATTGGTCTCATTATTCAAAGAAAGATGTAACTGTGTTAGAAGCGTTCAAAGAAGGTTTACTAGACTAATCCCAGGAATGGGCAGGTTGTTTTATGAGGAAAGGTTGGGCAGGTTAGGCTAGTATCCACTGGAGTTTAGAAGAGCAAGAGAAGACTTGACTGAAAACTTTAAGATCCTGAGGGGTCTTGACAGGGTGAATGTGGAGAGAATGTTTAATCTTGTGGGAGAATCTAGAACTACAGGTCACTATTTTAAAAATGGGGTTGCTCATTTAAGACAGGGGTCAGGAGACATTTGTTCTCTTGAGAGTCGTGAGTCTTTGGAACTCTCTTCCTCAAAAGATGGTGGAAGAGAGTCTTTGAATATTTTTAAGGCAGAGCGAGATTGGTTCTTGATCAACAAGGGGGGGGGGGGGGGGAGCGGTGCGTGAAAGGTTATTGTGTTATGCAGGAATGTGGAGTTGAGGTTACAATCCGATCAGGCATGATCTTATTGAATGACTAAGCGGGCTTAAGGGACCGAGTGGTCTACTCCTGCTCCTAATTCATATCTTCATATGTAAGAAAAATATGGAACTAAAGCCTAAGCTACTGATACAGATTATAAATTGTAATAAATTGCTACCAATGTAATTAAGCCTTGAATTCAAAGTTTTGCTGACGTTTTTATGGTTTGTTTTCTGAATAAACAATTAAATTTAAGTGCCAACTATTTGTTGGCTTGTATATCTGTTTACATTTAATCACAATGAAAACATAAACAGAGTATAAGCTGCAGCTTCTAAATATGCAAATTGAAAAGTACCAAAGAAGAGAATTGTACAAGGAATGTAATAGAAAATGCTGATTGATATGAGCAACTCTATATATGCAGAAGTCAATGCCTTAACTTAAAGGGGATGACATTCTGTTAAGGAATATAAATTATTAAATGGAAAACACTCTTTTTGATTTATTATTGCCACGTGTATTAGCATACAGTGAAAAATATTGTTTCTTGCGTGCTATACAGGACAAAGCATACCATACATGGAGAAGGAAAGGAGAGGGTGCAGAATGTAGCGTTACAACCATCTCAGATGAAGCCTGTGATACTGTCTAATTCGAGAAATTTTAAAGTTGTTAAATGCTATGAAGATGTTCTCAGTGGTAGACACTGGTATAATTCTGTCTCTAGTGTAGTAAAGTACACTGTAAATTAGACTTTCAACAATGAGCGAAAGTTCAGTAGGACTCTAAAATAGGCCCCGCAGGTGGAGGAGGTGGTTAAGGAGGCGTATGGTGTGCTGGCCTTTATCAATCGAGGGATTGAGTTTAGGAGTCCGGGGATAATGATGCAGCTATATAAGACCCTCGTCAGACCCCACTTGGAGTACGGTGCTCAGTTCTGGTCGCCTCATTACAGGAAGGATGTGGAAAAGATTGAAAGGGTGCAGAGGAGATTTACAAGGATGTTGCCTGGATTGAGTGGCATGCCTTATGAGGATAGGCTGAGGGAGCTCGGTCTTTTCTCCTTGGAGAGACGTAGGATGAGAGGAGACCTAATAGAGGTATATAAGATGTTGAGAGGCATAGATCGGGTGGAGTCTGAGGCTTTTTCCCAGGGTGGAAATGGCAGCTACAAGAGGACACAGGTTTAAGGTGCTGGGGGGTAGGTACAGGGGAAATGTTAGGGGGAAGTTTTTCACACAGAGGGTGGTGGGCGAGTGGAATCGGCTGCCGTCAGTGGTGGTGGAGGCAAACTCAATAGGGTCTTTTAAGAGACTCCTGGATGAGTACATGGGACTTAATAGGATGGAGGGTTATAGGTAGGCCTAAAAGGTGGGGATATGTTCGGCACAACTTGTGGGGCCAAAGGGCCTGTTTTGTGCTGTAGTTTTCTATGTTTCTATGTTTCTAAAAGTGATTTATTGGTGAAATTTCAGAATTGTATTGCATCCAGTTTCTAAGGGCAGTTTTGTGTTTTCAGAAGTCCAACTGGATTTTTGAAGTACTTTATCTCCAAACTGCCAATACTTTAACCTTTTAGACTGCTGACCAGTCCAGCTAAAGGACTATCCTTCAGGCTCAGGTGCATTTTAAGTTTTCAGCTTGCATTTGAAGCTGAACTAAGCAGATATCGCTGTAATAAAACACTTAAATGACAGGTGTAGCATTGCTATTATGATACTGGGCTTGAGCAAAAATATATTTTTAAGTTTACATAAACATTTGTCCTTACTACTTCAGTCTCCCCTATCCCAGTCTATGCCATTTTAATATCCCAGTGGAGAGTTCATACCACAATTTGCTGGAAAAATAATTAGAATATGCCACAGCAAGCATAGCAGAGGATTGGAAGTAGTGCAGTCAATGTCTGGTATTTATCCAAGTTAGTGTGCCCAACACTGAATGGTTATTTAACAGGGATATGTTTAAGAGCAATTACTTCGATCTGATAAAGTGTTACAATATGTACAGACAAAGAATTGGGTTGTGTTTGAGTATAAATAAGGACTCATTTGTATCGGGTTGTCTGTGGAACTGTGTGAGATTCCAGGTCATAAGAACATAAGAACTAGGAGCAGGAATATGCAATTTAGCCCTTGGGCCTGCACTGCCATTTAATATAATCAAGGCTGATCTAATTTTGGCCTCAACTCCACTTATCGTGCCCATTCACCATAGCCCGTCAAACTCTAATTAAAAATCTGTCCATCTCTTCCTTAAATTTACTCAATGACCCAGCATCCACCACACTCTGGGGTGGTTAATTCCACAGATTCACGACCCTTTGAGATAAGTAATTTCTCCTTATCTCTGTTTTAAATCTGTCATCCCTTATCCTAAAACTATGACCTCTTGTTCTCGATTGTCCTACCAAATAAACCTGTTGGATGTTTGTGAACAGAACTCCCACTCACCTGTTGAAGGGGCAGTGCTCCGAAAGCTAGTGGCTTGTGCTACCAAATAAACCTGTTGGACTTTAACCTGACGTGAGACTTCTTACTGTGTTTACCCCAGTCCAACGCCGGCATCTCCACATCATGGCTACGAGAGGAAACATCTTCTCCATATCTGCTTTGTCATCGTGTGCACCTCAGTCGGATCTCCTCTCATTCTTCTAAACTCCAGGGAGTATAGGCCTAAACTGCCTAATCTCTCTTTGTAAGACAAACCCCTCATCTCTGGAATTATCTGGTGAATCTATTTTATTGCCACTTGCAATCCATGCGTGGGTCACAAGCTCAAATAAGTATTAATACAAAAATATCAGTCTAGGGAAAATCAGAATACCTCTGACTGTCAAAGCATATCTTATTATTTAATTGAAGGTTAGGATTTCAGTGAAGTTCCTAGAACACCTTGGTGCCCTCAGACAACTGAGCCCTCTGTTATTCTGTAATGCTCAATGTGGCTGTAGCATTAAGTCTGTAAACTCTATCTCAACATTGATTTTAATGGGCACAGAGCTTTGATAACTGGCTGTTTAACTTTATCGCTAAGGGTCCCTGTGAGGCAGCATTTATGCCTAAGAAAATTCTGGTGTAGTGCATATAATAGCATAATTTACATTGGCAGGTGGCCCTGATTTTGTAGTAGTAATTATAACTAAATTGTGAAGATTTGTTCTCATTACCCCTCTAAAACTGATGGCAACTTCTGAGGTTTGCATAGATACAATTAAATGTGGAAACCCAAAAGTTGCTGTCAGTGATTTGACGCTTCCCCACAGGGTTCAGTGTTGTGATACTTCATTTGCATTTAAGTAGAAATCACTGAACTGATGAAAACTTTTCTTTTTTATGCTATTAGCCACATTGTAAAAAAAACCCCTTGAAATACTCACAACTTGTTGAATGAGATGCGACTGCATTTTTAAGTTCATAATTGCTGCTGAAAATATTCTCTCTGGTACTGGAAAATTAATTTTACATTTGTAAAATTTCAAATTTCTCATGAATTTTGCATTCTTTAAACTTTTTTTAAATGGTTAAGTTCAGCTTCTATCTTAATCTATGTGAATCCCAGTTTTTTTTGCCATGTGTTAAATTTAAAATGAAGGATAAATGCATTTATTCTTCCTAGTTTGTTGTCCGCGAGACGACTTTAATATGATTGGTTGCTTACCTTTCTTGATATTTATCTTACCTTGGCTTGGTTTCAAATTCAGATGGGGAAAATGTAAATCCACGCCACAGAAATTGCTAGTTCTTTGTTGGCAACTTTCTTCAAGGTCATCAGTGGTGAACACCATTGCTTTGTCACTGTGAAATGCAGGTCATTGCCTGGAATTCCTACACCATAAATGGTGTATACCATAGATGAAATGTTACCATACATAAGGTTTAAGTAAATTCAGGCTGATTATTTTAAATTTATTTATTGCCACCCTTTAACCTTTCAAATTTAAAATAATTTACTTGTTTCTTAAGCCTCCCTGCCCTCTAACCATTTTGGAGGTTGTACAAGCTTTTTTTAAATAAAAAACAGCAATTTCATTTCAAAGAAGCTGGACATGTTGTTTTCCTGATAAATGGATAGCAAGGAATGTAAAATTTGCTATTGTATCCAGATCATCTGATGTACAAAATCAACAAAGCAGAAATAGTGGACTCTGCCAAATAATCGCAGGGATCTGTCAGCCAACTAATCTTGATTTTTGGATTCCTAGCAAAACATATTTAACCAAAGTCTCAAGTTGTTCTGCAAATACTAGAAATTTATCAATGCTTTTCACATTAAGACAAATTCCATGCTGTAGGAGAAACTAGGAGTCCTGAACAGTTTCATGCTTGTCAAAGAGATTTTTACTGGCTTCATTCAGTTCATCCTGTTGAGAGGAAATGTAGACCTTTAAGGCCACTCAGGTGGCCTTATTCCTGCCAGACATAGATATCGAAGTGTAGCTTGGACTGATTCTTTCCTCCACTATAGTGTAGTCCAGAGACCAGCATTTTTTTGATTTTATAATATAGAAAAATACCTGATGGAGAAGATCGTTAGGATGTTGTAAGCTTGTAGATTCTGTGCTTTCTGACAAAGATTAAATAAATGCTGGTGAGATTAATGACAAATGTGGCTTTATGTTCACATAAATATTTGAAATCTGATGAAAATCACCAGAATATAAAGTTATACTTAAAGGGAGTTAAATCCTTGAAAATAGTGCAATTGTCTATATGAAGTTTATAGCACAGCATATGCAAGTTTTACACTAGGTACTTGCATTGAACTGTCTCATGGAAATCTCTCTTCCTTCAGATGCCCCCTCAATATAGTCAACAGGGTATGAGCGGATACTGTCAACAGGGCCAGCAACCTTACTACAATCAACAGCAGCAACAACAGCAGCCTTCGTACATGCAACAGACACAACAGAGATATCAACCCCAACAGGTAAGCATATCTACTTACTAGACTAGGGTTCCACAGATTTCCTGTGGATTGCAGACACACGAAGTAAAAAAAAATTGAATAAATTATTTATTTTGCATTGAGGACTGCCAATATTGATACTTAGAATAAATTTTAGGCCATCTTGACCAATGAGAAATAGTGCTAAAATGTTTATTATGGAAAAGTATCCTATCATTCATCATCATTTATTTTATTCATGTTCCTACTTTTGAAATCTTTTAGAGCAGTTACTTCCCCTGAATCCCAGTTATCTGTAATATTCCGATGGGTGATGATTGCTCTGGTCAGTGCATTCAGTGAGATCATCAAATACATTGAACCACACCAGTCACTTAGAATCATAAAATCCCTACAGTGCAGAAGGTAGCCATTCAGCCCATCGAGTCTGCACCAACCACAATCCCACCCAGGCCCTAATCTGTAACCCCACATATTTACCCTGCTAATCCCCTGACACTAAGGGTAATTTATCATGGCCAATCAACCTAACCCCCACATCTTTGGACTGTGGGAGGAAACCGGAGCACCTGGAGGAAACCCACGCAGACATGGGAAGAATGTGCAAACTCCACACAGACAGTGACCCAAGGCCGGAATTGAACCCAGGTCCCTGGCACTGTGAGGCAGCAGTGCTAGCCACTGTGCCACCATGCCGCCCGCCCCTTGGGCAACTCTTCTCCTGATTTTGTTTGAGTAATTATTTACTAGGATAAAAACGTGGCAATCGACATTTTAGTTTTGGGATTAAACAATTGCAGCTGAAATAGCTACTTTTGAGGTTTAGTCTTCATCAGGCTTAATGAGATTCAAGACTCCTGAAAAACTAAGTGTTAAAGTTGTCATTGGAGTGTTTTCATCATTAGCCACTTGTGATAAGTCGAGGGTTATTTTGCCTTTAAGGGAAAATGGAAGATTTTAGTTTTTGATGCATTTAAAGCTGTTTACAAAATGTATTTCCCAAAATCCTAATTTAAGGTTTACCATTGTTGCAAATGTTTCTATTTTGTATTTGTGACATTCTGATTACCATAACACAACATGCAGACTTTTATATTAGAAACGCCTCCATGATGAGTAAAGTGAAGCCTTTATCCATTTATAGAAAAGATTTGTACTGATCCCAATTGGTCGTAATCAAACCTGTAAGTTCCAAGAGTTAAAATCAAACGGTAGATTTTTATCAGGAAATGCTAATGTCAGCTGGGCTCATTAGGCTGCATTGAACTGCTGTATGAGAGTAATTGGAGATTATGCGTGATACATTTTACCTGTCCATAGGAAGAAAACTAGTTAGCATTTCTTGAAAAGGGTCACACCTTGATTTAAATGCCATTTACCGTGCTTGCATTTGTTACTACTTCTCGTGTTACAGGAGACAATTAGAGGCAACAATGTAGAGCCACTGGAGATGGTACAGAAGAAAGATTCACAAGGGTGATACCAGAACGGAGGTGTTATAATGATCAGGAAAGATTGAACAGGTTGGGGTCTTTTGTCTGGGAAAGGGAAGGCTATGAGGGGTGACCTGAGGCCTTCAAAATTATGGAAGGCTTTGATAGGGTAGATGTAAGGGAAAGTGTGTTCATTTGTGGGGACGACTAAAACTAGAAGCTATAAATATAAGCTCCGATAAATCCAATCGGAAATCCAACAGAAACTTCCTTATACAAAGGGTGGTAAGAATGTGGAAATTGCTAGCAGAGATGATTGAAGCAAATATAATGCATGTAAGAGGAAGCTAGATCAATAAGCACATGAGGGAGAAAGGATAGATTATGCTGATTGGGATAGATGAAGAAAAGTGGGAAGCGTGCTATAGAACATAAATACTGGTACGGACTTGAGTCAAGTGGCCAATTTTTGTGCTCTGCATTCCATGTCCAGCGACCTATCTATCTCTGTCTTAAATATGCTCAATGACCTGGCTTCCACAGCCTTCTTGTGGCATTGAATTCCATAGATTCACCACCCTCTGGCTGAAGAAATTTCGTCTCATGTCGGTTCTGTCATCCCTTTACTCTGAGGCTGTGCCCTCAGATTCCAGTTTCTGCTACTAATGGAAACATCTCCCCACGCCCACTCTTTGGCCTTCCAGTATTCTGTAAGTTTCAATGCGGTCCCCCCCTCATCCTTCTAAACTCCGTCAAGTACAGACCCAGAGTTCTCGAATGCTCCTCATAGTCAAGATTTTCATTCATGGGATCATTCTCGTGAACCTCCTCTGGGTCGCCTTCAAGGCCATCCTTTCTTCGATATGGCGCCCAAAGTTGCTCGCAATATTCCAAATATGGTCTGACCAGATCAGCAATGCATCCCTGCTTTTGTATTCTAGTCCTCTTGAAATGAATGCTAACATTACATCTAGGATGGGACAAGCAGAAACTCTGACCACAATCTTTCACTGTTAGATATGAGAGTGGTGTCAGGAGTCTGAAGGATTGCAAATTTTGCACCCCTGTTTCAATAAAGGGGAAGGGGATAAATCTTGCAGCAGTCAAAAATCAGAGGTGGGAAAACTGCTCGGTCAAAATTAATTTTCAGTTGTAGAAATGAGGCTTAATAAGGGACACAGTAAGAAATCTGTCAACACCAGGTTAAAGTCCAACAGGTTTATTTGGAATCACGTGCTTTCGGAGCGCTGCTCCTTCACCAGGTGAGTGGACTTCTCACTGTGCCCATCCCAGTCCAACACCGGCATCTCCACACCATGTCCAATAAGGGACAGCCAGCACTGATTAGTTAAAAGGAAATCAGGACTGACTAATCTGATTGAGTTGTTTGATGAAGTAACAGAGGTTGATGAAGGTAGTGCATTGATGTGGACTTTGAAAAGTTATTTTCCAACAGTGCCATGTAACAGATGAATTCAGAAAATAGAATTGCATGATGTTAAAGAGATGGTGATAATTTGGGTATTTATTTCACTAATGGATAGGAATTAAAAAGTAGTGGTGAATAGATGTTTTTCTGACTCGAGAAATATATTGTCAGGTACAGCGTAGGTCTGTGTTAGAACCATTGCTTTCTTTGTTACATATAAATGGTTTGGACCTGATTTTGAACCTTGCTGAGGGTGCATGCTTGTCAATATAGTGATTAGTGTATAGGATGATAACAGATTTCAGGAAGACGTAAACAGACTGAGGAAATGGGCAGACACCACAGCAGATGCAATTTAGTGTGGATAAATGCAAAGTGAAGCGTTTTTGGAGCAACAAAATGGAGAAACGGTATAATCTAAATTGTATTATTTTGAGGGAAGAGTGGGGTTGTATGTAGGGGGGAGTGCAAGAACAGGGGGACCTGGAGTTACAAATGCACAAATATTCAAAGGTGTCAGGACAAGTTGATAATGAGGTTGAGAAGGCATATGTGATCCTTTGCTTTGTAAATAAGAAGTTTGAATTCAGAAACAAAAATGTCATGCTAAATTTATTATTACTTATTAGTCACAAGTAGGCTTACATCAACACTGCAATGAAGTTACTGTGAAAATCCCCTAATTGCCACACTCCGGTGCCTGTTCGGGTACACTGAATGAGAATTTAGCACGGCCAATGTACCTAACCTGCACATTTTGGACTATGGGAGGAAACTCACGCTGACACGGGGAGAATGTACAAACTCCATACAGACAGTGACCCAAGCCAGGAATTGAACCCGGGTCCCTGGCGCTATGAGGCAGCAGTGCTAATGACTGTGCCACCATGCTGCCCACATATGCCTTCTCAACCTCATTATCAACTTGTCCTGACACCTTTGAACATTTGTAACTCCAAGTCCCCGTTCTTGCATTCCCCTCCCACCTACAACCCCACTCTTCCCTCAAATAATACAATTTAGATTATACCGTTTCTCCATTTTGATGCTCCAAAAGCGCTTCACTTTGCATTTATCCACACTAAATTGCATCTGCTGTGGTGTCTGCCCATTTCCCCAGTCTGTTTACGTCTTTCTGAAATCTGTTATCATCCTATACGCTAATCACTATATTGACAAGCGTGCACCCTCAGCAAGGTTCAAAATCAGGTCCAAACCATTTATATGTAACAAAGAAAGCAATGGTTCTAACACAGACCTACGCTGTACCCGACAATATATTTTTTGAGTCAGAAAAACATCTATTCACCACTACTTTTTAATTCCTATCCATTAGTGAAATAAAGTCCAAAGATGTGCGGGTTAGGTTGATTGGCCAGGTTAAAAAAAAAAATTGCCCCTTTGAGTCCTGAGATGCGTAGGTTGGAGGGATTAGCGGGTAAATATGTGGGGGTAGGGCCTGGGTGGGATTGTGGTCGGTGCAGACTCGATGGGCCGAATGGCCTCCTTCTGCACTGTAGGGTTTCTATGATTTCTAAATACCCAAATTATCACCATCCCTTCAACATCAGAGGCCTAACCAAGTCATTGGTTAGGCCTCTGCTGAAATATTGGACATGACCGTACCACCTCACCACACCCGGTGATCAGTGTGACGAGCTGGGAAATCCGATTTGCATCCGGCGCAAAACAATTTTCTATTTTCCCAGCCCCTTTTTAATGAAGTGAACTGCTTCACACCGAGAAAGGGTGTGAAGCTTATTTGCATGAATTTGACTGGATTTCAATATCATTAGCGAGTTCAGCATGCATGCTTCCCACTTCTTCGACATGATGTCACACTGGTGCGAATCGCTACTGCTCTATAAAATGTGGCTCAGGCATAGCAGTAGCAAAGGCGAGCTAGAAGGTGAGTACCACTAAGCACCAACCTCCAGGTACAGGGGTGGGTGTTAGGTGCGGGATGGGGTGGGGTGGGGAGCTGGTGTGGGAGGGGGGCCTTGTGTGGGTGCAGGGCATTGGGGGCCTTGTGCCAGTCAGGGTGTCTTCAGATCAGGGGTCACCACTGGCTTGGGGCTCATGTTGCGTGCATTCCCCCTGGCCACTGAGTGATCCCTGAGGGGTTTCATACGAGATAGAGTCCCAACTGCACTAATGTCGCACTGGTTGCCCTGCCACCTGTCTCCTGGACAGGCTCTGTGGTTTATTGCTGACCTTCCATCCCATGCCCCAATCAAGGGAACTCTGCAGATGTTAACACAGCTCCTCACATTGCATGGACTCTGCAGCGCTGCCTTCGATGGGAACCCATCTCATGGTAGTCATGAAGTTGCTTCACCACCGTATGTCTGAACTGCAAACCATTCCTAGAGGCCAATGCACCAGACGTGCAGGTGGGTGCACCCATGCTGATGCTTCAATCGTTCCCACCCTTATGCTATCCATGCCTGCCTTGGCGAGGATATGGCAATGGTCAGCAGCCCACTGAGGTGGCGCATAGCACCGTGGATGGTGTTGGGTTGCAGGAGGGTCCTCGGATGGATAACCTTTTTCACTATATCTCTCTCTCGCTCTTGCTGGGGACAGCTGGGATCTCCTGTGTGGAAAGTCCCCGCATGGGCTCCAGCACTCCATCCTTCCTCGGTGTGCTCGTTGGCTCCTGGGTCACTCCATGGGATGGCAAGACAACTGGAGTGAGGTCCAGAGATCTTGGTGTCACTTGACTCTGCCAGTCCTGGAGGCCCAACACCATGGTGTGTGAGCCTGCAGTGATGGTGCTTGTAGTCTGGACCAAACTCTGGATCCCCTCAGGGAGGGAGAAGAGGTGGCCCAGAGTGATTGATTGGCAGGTCTATTCTGTCATTACCTACGAGTTAAGACTAGGATATTTCTGTCCAACATGTTAATTATTAAGGTAAATGAGTCAGAACTGTGTGAAATCTCCGACTCTAATTGTAGAATCCGTACAGTGCAAAAAGTGGCCACTCGGCCCATCGGATCCCTATTGCTGCAGCCCTGTGCATTTCCCATGGCTAATCCTCCTAATCTATACATCTTTGAACACTAGCAGCAATTTAGCATGGTCAATCCACCTAACTTGGACTGTGGGAGGAAACCGGAGCACCCGGAGGAAACCCACGCAGACACAGGGAGAACATGCAAACTTTTGATCCTGAATGTTTTTAATTGATGGAATTATGGCATTTGGAGAAGTTTGTGACATTGATCATTTGAAAAGGGAAGCATTACATTTGTATTGAACCTTTTGTAACCTCGAGACCTGTCAAAACACTTTTGCAACCTTGAAATACTTTTGAATTCTAGCCGCTGTTGTAATGCAGGAAAAGTGACAGCTAGTTTACACACAGCAAGTTTCCACATGTGTGGGGAAGTATATCAGTCAGGCTTTTGACAATGTCCCGCATGAGAGACTAGTTAAGAAGGTAAGAATCCATGGCATCCAGGGCAATTTAGCTTGGTGGCAGGAGGCAGAAAGTGAGGGTCAAAGGTTGTTTTTGTGACTGGAAGCCTGTGTCCAGTGGTGTACCTCAAGGATGGGTGCTGGGTCCCTATCTGTTAGTAGTGTACGTTAATGATTTAGATGTGGAAATAGGAGGTATGATCAGTAAGTTCGCAAATGATCTGAAAATTGGTGATGTGGTAAATAGCAAGGAGGAAAGCCTTAGATTACAGGACGATATAGATGCACTGGTCAGATGGGCAGTACAGTGACAAATGGAATTTAACCCTGAAAAGTGTGCAGTGATGCATTTTGGGAGGACTAACAAGGCATGGGAATACACAATACGCTAGGAAGTACAGAGGACCAGAGGGACCTTGGGTGCAAGTCCATAGATCCCTGAAGGCAGCAGGACGGTAGATAAGGAGGTTAAAAAGCCTTATGGGATACTTGCCTTTATTAGCTGAGGCATAGAATATAAAAGCAGGGCAATTATGATGGAGCTGTGTAAAACAAGCATTAGGCCACAGTTAGAGTAGTGTGCAGTTCTGGTTTCCACATTATAGGAAAGATGTGACTGCACGAGAGGATGCAGAGGAGCTTAACCGGCTATAAAGATATATATGTAAAGAAAGGGGTTGTTTTCCTTAGAGCAGAAAAGGTTGATGGGGAACGTGATTGGGCGGCACGGTGGCACAGTGGTTAGCACTGCTGCCTCTCAGCGCCAGGGACCCAGGTTCGATTCCCGGCTTGGGCCACTGTCTGTGTGGAGTTTGCACGTTCTCGCCATGTCTCCGTGGGTTTCCTCCGGGTGCTCCGGTTTCCTCCCACAGTCCAAAGAGGGGCAGGTTAGGTGGATTGACCATGCTAAATTGACCCTAGTTTCGGGGGGAATAGCGGGATAAATATGTGGGGTTAGGGGCTAGATGGGGTGGTGTCGGTGCAGCCTTAATGAGCTGAATGGTTTCCTTCTGTTCTGTAGGGATTCAATGATTCTATGATCAAGGTGTAGCAAATTATGAGGGTCATAGATAGGGTACGGAGAAAGGAGCTTTTCTCTTTAATAGAGGGGCCAATACTAGGGGCATAGATTTAAAGTAAGGAACTGGAGATTGAGAGGGGTTTTTCACACAGGAATCTGGAACTCATTGCCTGAAGAGGTGGTAGAGGCAGGAACCTCACAACATTTAAAAAGCATTTAGATGAGCACTTAGAAAGCCGTAGTATACAAGGCTATGGACCAAATGCTGGAAAATGGGGTTAAAATAGATACGAGCTTGATGGCAGATGCAGACATGATGGGCTGAAGGACCTCTTTTTGTGATGTAAAACTCTGAGTAAGCAAAGAAGCTAAATCTATCAAGTAAATTGATTTCAGAGAGAGACATGGTAGCATAGTGGTTTTGTTACTGAACTAGTAATTCAGAAGCCCAGTGATCCAGAGATGCAAGCTGAAATCCCACCTTGACAGCTGGGGAATTTGAATTCAGTTCATTAAATAAATCCTGAATAAAAACCTAGTTTCAGTCATGGTGAAACCACTTGTTGTAAAATCCCATCTGGCTCATTGATCTCCTCTAGGGAAGGAAATCTGTCCTCATCTGATTTGGCCTTTGTGTGATTTCCAACCCACAGCAATGTGGTTTATTCTTAACTGCCCTCTGAAATGAGCAAGCTAGTTAGTTGTACTCAATGGCCAAGACAAAGTATAATAAGCACCAAATGGACTGCACAGTTTCAAGAAAGTGGCTCACCACATCTCCTCGAAGGCATTTGGAGATGGTCAATAAATGCAAATTTTGCCAGTGATGTCCATGAATGAATTAAAAAGAGAATGACACGCATGAACGCACATGCAGGATAGGTTGAACCATGGCTGCTCTCAATTAGAGTGAGGAGAATATAGATCATCAGCAGAAAGGGCATGCTGTTGAGGGAAGTGCAGGCATCCAGCAGGAAAAGGAGTTACCTTGGAGTCAAGCTTGAAGGAGGTGACACTCACCTAATGGGATATACAGACAGAGGCTCAGCTTCTTTGATCCATCAGGAGCACAATGCTTGTGAAGGCTGAAGTTATCGTGGCTGTAAAAATATCAGTGCCCTCAATTTCTTTGCCTCTGACTACTTCTATACTTCGTGGTGGGTGCTTGCAGTCGGTGCACATAAATGTCCAAGACAGGCGATGGCATGTACGTAAGCTTAGCCTGTCGTGACAGTATTCAGAATGAACCAAGCTTTGGAATTCACCCTCTGGATGTCTTTCCAGGGATGCAGGTGACAATGATTGAACACACTTGGCAATCCACATACTCCTGACCAACCAGAAGCATTCATCAAGCAGGAGGGATTTAATTCCATCAGAATGCAACTGGTGTGCATCCACAAAAAAGGTTTATGCAGGTCTGGACTAGATACCATGTGAGTTGTCATGATCCATTCACACTGCCAGTCTCAACGGCCAAAACATGTTCAGACCTGCAACAGCTTTAAAGGATGGCTGCTAGACAATAAAAGATGACATCTCTGAGGAAACCCCTCAATGAGCACCAGGAACTATACAGCTCAAGCCATATGATAACCAAGTATATCATCAAGCGAACCATTGGCAGATTGAAGTTATGTTCAAGTTGCCTGTGCAGATCTCGGAGTTGTCCTTTCAGTAATTACCAGTGAAGCTCTTGTGGATAATCGTGGTCTGCTGTGAACTTCATGGCACATCAGCAAGAATTGCAGGTGCAGAATGCTCAGCATTCCTCATCTAATGAGAATTCTACTGGTGTAGAGGAAGGTACAAAATGCAAAACCAACTAATCTTGTTGCAGCTTGAGATGCCAAAGATGTCCTGATAGCTCAGAGGTCAAAGCTTCTGTTAGATACAATGTCACAATGACAACATACCCATCTCTCAACGTCGGCAGTCTCTTAGCATCTAATTGGTTCAGCAATTGTTATGGTTGATTCATCTTCCTACACTCAGCACTAAAGAAATAAGCAAAAACTAGGTGCTCATCATTCGGTAATGGGCCATGGGTGTGAATTTTATCATCCTGTTAGGGACCATTAATATTTAAGGAGAAATCAGAATATCCAGCAATCAACCACCAACAGCACTAAGCCACAAGATTTCACGGTTTTAACCAAAAACAAGCTTTATTCTATATAAGAATTCAACAAAGCAACGAATATTAACTTAACACAGTTTCTAATTACTTTTACTTCCCCTGAGAATTCCTTTTATACAGTACAACTACCTAAGAAGATTAATCGCATCTTCAAAGACCAATCCATAAGGTATGCAGGGCCCTTTACAAAATTCACTTTAATTCTCCTCCGTGTTCTAGCTATTCTCCAAGGTAATACTTTATGGGAATCCTTCCGTTAACTTTTTGTAAGTGATCCTCACCACTGTGGATGCTTCAGCCCCTTGTTCAGGTTGTTGACAGATTCCCAACTACCTTCTCATCGCTTTCTGTCAGAAGGCTCTCTGAGGACTGCTGTAGTTTTCGTCTTCTAGCTACAAACTAGTCAAATCTTCCAGCTGCTTTTTTCTTCACAAGGTCCAAACTGAGCCTGAGCACCACCTGCATTTCACACAGTGAAGAATAAAGTTAGTATTTTCTCTGTTTAAACTGCATGTTAAACTGACTAGCAATCATTTCCCGTTGGTGTTCTCAATCTAATGAAATGTAGTCTTCACCAAAACAAAGCTACAACTGCCTGATTACTGAACAAATATGTAAAGATGACTTAAACAAAAGAACTTTCTACCCCCACAGCCCATGTCTATGACAGTGTTCTTTGCTTTAGGATGTTCTCAAACAGATATGTCAACTAATAATTTTGCCTTCCAACCAACTCTTCAGTTACTGTCTTTTGGATAAGATCTTAAACCTTGCTTACTTAGGTGGATGTAAAAAAAAAACCATGGTAGTAGTTAAAAATTATTCCTGGTGTCTTGGTCAATATTTATCTCTCAATCAACATCACAACTGATTTTCTGGTCATTGTTGCATTGCACATAGAAAACTCCCACAAAAAAATAAATTGGCTGCTGTGTTTCCTACATTACAATAGTGACTGCACTGAGAATCAGGGGAGATGAATGAGGTTGTATCATATTGAGGGTTGTGGTGGATAGAGGATGGTAGAGGTGAAAATGAGAGGGGTTTATTTAAATGAAACAACAGGTGTTGATGAAAATGATGTGAGGAGAACTAAGGTTGGAGTATAATTTGATCAGACAAAGTGTCAGAGCACTGCAGGATGTAGGTGGCTGTCTAACTTTTCCTGATCTGATCTGGTCATTGAAGTATTTGTGTCACTGGATCCATTGCCTTCATGGCAACGGTCCTGTTTGCTCACCTCCTGTGTCACTTCAAACCACACCTTTTCGGTGGCAGCAGGTTCCTTTTCTCATTGTTGAGAAACAGATCCTCCTTCCGGACATATTAGTGTTCTCCTTCTAATCAACTATCTTCCAAGTTTCAAAATTACTACTCTGTTTTGTCTGTGACCCTGGGCCAGTTATTAAACAGGTCAAGTGAAATCAAGTCATGCAGGTCCACATTGCAGTTGCTTGCATGTAATAGAGATGTGAAACCTGAAAGGAAATAAAATGGTTACTGGCATCCTTGTTCAAATCTGATATTTTTAACCATTCCATAATGTTTCCAATCCCTTTGAAAGTTTGTAATCACACTTTGGATTGATGCATGTTAGAAATTGTCGATTTTACAAATAGTGACTGTTGTAGATCTGGTCAAAATGTGCACTCCAGCAACCAAGATTTTGAAGACTTTATTCCTTGCAAGTTTGACAAAACCTTGAAAGTATGTTGCTGCAATCCTACTGCTGTGATGTGTGTGGGAGTCTTTTTTTTTAAAGCTGTATTTTGCGGTTTTATAAGAGGTTAATTAAAACAATTTAACAACTGATGCGAGATGTTGTTCTCGTATGAAATTCAATCACTTCAGAAATTCAATTTACCTCGTCAAAGTTGGAGCAAGAACATGGATGAGGCCAATTAGAGCACATTATTATTATCTTGTATTGGTTATTAGCCAAATAAATTATACTACTCGGCTGCAGGTAATGGAAATGGAAACTCTGGGAGACAGAATGATAGGAAATGTAAGGTAACGGCTTTGGCTAGTAAAGGACATGTGAGGCGGAAAACAGTTTCTCTAAATATGTAAAGCATTTAGAAAATCTGTTAATTATTGTGAAAGGCTCATGACTTGCAAAATGCCACAAAGAATAGCATCATAAAATTTCCATCATTATGGAGAATAAGTACAGATGTAGTGAGCTCCATATTCTCTCGTGTTGTCTTGGGAATTCTATGATGATGCATTTTGCACCATTGACATCACAATGTCCCTCTCAATCTTTCGTCAATGTAATTTCATTGGTGGTAGTTGTCTAGTGTATGACAAGAGGCTACAAGTGATGGACCTGAGCATCCATCTCATTGATTTTGCATATAATTGAGAACTCGCCATTATACATACATACATTATGTTCATAGCTAGCACAGGCAAGATGCGTCACAAGGCTTCTTTCCGCATTGTAATTTTTGTATATATCTCTATTTGAATGGACATTTTTGCCTGTTGCGCCTGTACAAATACTGACCCTGCAATGTGCTGACCATTCTAATGCTGCTTTTGTTCCCTGACTTCATGTCTTTCATTTTTTTTTCTTCTTAAATGATCTATCTCTTGGACCTGTTCATTACTTTGGTTCTCAATAAGACTAATATTAACCTTTATCTAAAAAGAATGGGCTTCAGTTATAATGAGCCTTTTTCTGGACCTATGAGGAGGATTATGTTCAGTTATGTGCAAAGCTCCTCAGACAGGAAAGCGATAGGTTTCGACAGGCAAATTCACCAGAATTACTATATGTACTTGTGTAAAAGGCATTCTCATGTAAAAGTTGACCTAACTTTTGGCCTAAAGAAAAGTAAGTTTTCATATATCTCATAAAAGTTAACCCTAGTTTTTTAGGGATCCAACCATGTTGTGATTATTATTTACTTATGAGTAATTACTACAGTTCATTAACTTGAAGCCTGAGCGGGATCCCTTAGATCTCTCAGCTAACCAACAAGATTAATGTGTACCCCATGACTAATCAAGATGCCTTTCAGGAGGAAGAACAAGTGTGCAGCTCAATTTAAAAGAGAAAAAGGTGGCAGGATTTGTTAACAAGCACCAGCAAAATGGTCATGTTATTGCTCACAGCGCCATCTGACTGTTCACCCTCAAGAGAAGAGATGAAAGATGAATTCCAGGACTGCGTGGTGCGCAAGTATAATACTCTGCATCAGAAAGTAAAAAATTCACAGCGTTTGTCACCTGCTCTTGACGAATTGTCAAATTTACTATTTTTTTATTGAATGGTAGAGCAGGTTCAAGGGACTGAATGGCCGCCTTCTGCTCCTAACTCTATGTTCCTATATATTACTATTTTGTCATCTTGTATCAAGAGAACTATTTTTTTATTGAAGATTTTTTATTGCAGATTTGTAGTGCACCAGTCCACCAGTGTGACCTTGAACTTCTGGCTGCCTGCCATTTTAATTTGCTGCCCCACTCCCGTGCTGACCTCTACCTCCTACACTGTTCATTGTTTGATGTAGGCTGCAGCAGCATCTCATCTTTCCAGGATGCATTTCCAGCCTTCTGGATTCAACGTTGAGTTCAACAGTTTCAGATAATAACTCCTGCTTCCATTTCTCTGGACAGCAGTCTTTGGTTTGATTTGATTTATTGTTGTCACGTGTATTGGGATATAGTGAAAAGTATTGTTTCTTGCATGCTATACAGACAAAACATACCGTTTATAGAGTACATAGGGGAGAAGGAAAGGAGAGGGTGCAGGATATACGAAGAGATTTAAAAAGAGCATTATTAGAGAGAAAAGAGTTGGAGTTCAGTTTTAAGAGCATAGAACGAGAGTAAAAGATAGAATTAGAGGCTATGCTGGGGACAGCTCGCAAGAGGTTGCCTCACTCCGGAGCCATCTCGAAGTCATTGATTCTGCAGTTCGGATTTATAGATATTTTTTCTTTCTTTGCTTGCCTCCTTGCCATCTTGTTTGGCTTGCAATATTGTCCTTTTTGTCATTCAATTTCCTTGGATTGATTGGAGGTGGCACAGTGGTTAGTGCTGCTGCCTCACAGCGCCAGGGACCCAAATTCGATTCCCAGCTTGGGTCACTGTGTGGAATTTACACATTCTCCCTGTGTTTGCGTGGGTTTCCTCCGGGTGCTCTGGTTTCCTTCCACAGTCCAAAAATGTGCGGGTTAGGTGGATTGGCCATGTTAAATTGCCCCTCTGTGTCAGGGGGACTAGCTAGGGTAAATCCAGGGAATTATGGGGATAGAGCTTGGGTGGGGATTATGGTCGGTGCGGACTCGATGGGCCGAATGGCCTCCTTCTGCACTGTAGGATTCTATGAATGGTAGAGCAGGTTCAGAGGTCTGAATAACCTACTTCTGTTCCTAATATATGTTCCTGTATGTTACCATTTTGTCATCTTACATAAGAGAAGAATGCCTCCATTGGAAATATGGATAAAACAGCAATGAACATTGACATGCCAGCAAACAAGACCATTAGTAAGATTGCTGGAAAAATCATGATTATAATAACGACTGGCCACGGGAAAACATAGTTCACACAGTATGGAAGATGGCACATGATGTTGGCGAGAACAGCTGGATGGTTGAAGACTTTGTAAGAAATGAAACAAAAATATGGGACTTGACACCAGGATGACGACACAAAAAAGTTTGTTTATCTGGGTCATGTTCACATCCCACCTTGTCAATTATGTGTGAGGTGAGATTGACTAACGCCAACGTGGCAGTTGTTCCCAGCAGTCTTATGAGTGTTGTTCAGCCCTTGAGAGATTTATTTACACGTGCATCCAAGGACAGTTTGGAAGATGGGCGTCACTGGCTGGCCAGCATTGCTTGCCCATTCCTCGTTGGCCTTGAGAGCAGTGGAGAGTCAACCACATTGCTGTGGCTCTGAGTCCCATGTAGGCCAGACCAGGTAAGGACAGCAGATTTCCTTCCCTAAAGAACATTCGCCAACCAGCTGCGTTTTTCCAACGATTGACAATGGTTTCATGGTCATCAGTAGATTCTTAATTCCAGACATGTTTTATTGAATTTAAATTCAACTCAATAATCAACTACCTCAATAATCTGCATGGATGTTCCACGTCCTTAAATCTGGAAGCAATTCAAAGTTATTCTGCTTGTTTAATGATAAATATGAACCTATGACCCACTTAAAATATTGAAAGAATTTGCAGCATTTCCCCCGACATTTTGTAATTTTGAATTTTCTAAAATGCCGTAAATTGTTTAGCGCTTCAGAGCTCTAATCTCTTATTCCCGTGTAATTCAAATAAATATTCTAGCCTTTCCAGGTCTAGAAAAGCTCCAGTGTCTTACGTAATATAGTGTGAATTACTGTATAAAGCAAGTTAAGGCAGCATTCAGAATGCATATTTTCGCCATGCTGTGTTAACTCAACGTTATTGCAATTATGCTGCTTTTTAAACAAAAAATTTCTCCAAGCTTTAAAAATTACAGAGTCAATGCTCAGAGTGGACCGGGCAAACCCAATCCAACTCCTTGCTTGCTCCAAAACCAAATTCAAATTAAATCCAATTAATAGTCCGTCCCACAAGAGAGAAAAGCAAGGTCCATACTATCAAGATAAAGTATTGCACCCCATCTTGAGCTTGGTCTGATGCTTGATCTTAGCCAAAAGTCCGATGAAGCTCTTCTTGTTGCCTTTCCCTGCATGGTTGATGCTCTGTACTACAAAGCTGAAAAAATAAATGTTTTTATTAAAAGCTTCCATCTCACTGAGGATGTTTCAGGCCAATCCACATCCAACAACCTGCTCTGAAAAGTATGCTCATATTTTGACAGCTATGACAATCCACAACAGTCTCAATAATCAATTACATTCTAAATAAAACAATGCACAATATACTTTTTTTAAAAATTGCTCAATGTTACCGATCATTTAAGAAGTTCCTAGGTCTGGGTCTGCATTTTCACCAAAAATTCATTCTTCTTTGGGTTATTCCTTTAGTTTGTTGAAATCCATCCATTAGTTTTTGAGATATATTGTTGAAAGACAAACAGACTAAGCGGGGTGAAAACATTGCTTCCAGTAACTTCCAGTGACAGAGGACAGAATGTATTTTGGTCTTGGTGATTGAAGCTGCATGCTATGAGCATATGAGCTTCTGTCTTGTTTGCATTGCATAATTCTTGCCTTATGCTCCACCTCCTTGACCTCTCCACAGCCTCACCTTTGCCCTCGTCCTTATTTCTCCTTGTGGCCCTCACCTATCCCCCTAGGCTCTCTCAAAGCATAATTGATTTTGCCCCCTCCCTGGTTATTCTTCTCCCCGTCTCTGTCTCTTTTTTTCTGTCTCCCAGTCTCATCTTTACACACACAGGGTGGAATTTTACAGGCACGTCCGCCCAAGGTTCGTACAAGCCCGCCCAAGGCCAACGGAGAATGCCGTTTTCCGAGCCTCGCCCGCCCCCGGAATTGGGGCGGGCGTGCTGGTAATATTCCAGCCATTGTGTTGTATTTCTCTGTCCTTGAACCCACTTGTGTTTCCTCTAATACGGCCCAGCTGTTAACTCAGCATTGACCACATTTCCTCATGGGATCTTTTGGATTTGTTTTGCTCTTTGCGCCTGAGCATTCAGGGAGCTGGCTAATTTTAGGTGCTTTCTTATTTTAGAAAAAAATTGCAATGAAAAACATAAAAATTGGCTGTTTGTTTCACTACCTCAATAATAGTGAACAAGTTATGAAGGGCTAATGTCAAATGGAATAAAGAAAACAGAATGCTGGAAAAAATTTGGCAGGTCTGGCAGCATCCGTAGGGAGAGAAAACAGAGATAATGTTTCGAGTCTGTTTGACTCACCAGAATTAAAGAGAGGGGAAATGTTTAGGATATTTAGGGGGGACGAAGTAGAAAGGGTCAAGTGCTTCAAGTTTTTAGGTGTCCAGACATGCCGACACTATAGTTAAGAATGCCCACCAATGCCTCTACTTTCTCAGAAGACTAAGGAAATTTGGCATGTCAGCTACGACTCTCAACTTTTACAGATGCATGATAGAAAGCATTTTTTCTGGTTTTATCACAACTTGGTATCGCTCCTGCTCTGCCCAAGGCTGCAAGGAACTACAAAAGGTTGTGAATGTAGCCCAAACCATCACGCAAACCAGCCTCCCATCCATTGACTCTGTTTACACTTCCCGTGCCTCGGCAAAGCAGCCAGCATAATTAAGGACCCCCACGCACCCCGGACATTCTCTCTTCCGTCGGGAAAAAGATACAAAAGTCTGAGGTCACGTACCAACCAACTCAAGACAGCTTCTTCCCTGCAGCCATCAGACTTTTGAATGGACTTGCCTTGCATTAAGTTGATCTTTCTCTACACCCTAGCTATGACTGTAAAACTACATTCTGCACTCTCTCATTTCCTTCTCTATGAACGGTATGCTTTCTGTATAACGCATAAGAAACAATACTTTTCACTGTATACTAATACATGTGACAATAATAAATCAAATCAAATATTATGCTATAGCTGGGAGGGATTGCAATAAAAATGTATCAAGCTTAAGACGAGACAGATAGCTCTGTGGATGGAGGTGTTATGATGTGAGCCGGGGATGGAGAGTTCGCATTGAGCCAAAAAAAAATGGTATATTGAAATAAAAGGATTAAGTTGGAGGAGAAAGGTCACAGTCTAAAGTTGTTGAACTCAACGTGGAGTCCTGAGGGCTGTAACATGCCTAATTGGAAGATGAGGTGCTGGTCTTCCAGTTTGTGTTGGGCTTCATTGGAGCACTGAGCAGGCCAAGGACAGACATAGGCATGAGAGCAAGGTGCTGAGTTAAAATGGAAAGCAACAGGAAGGTTGGAATCATGCTTATGGACTGAGTGAAAGTGTTCCGCAAAGCGGTCACCCAGTCTACATTTTAAATGGATAGTTCTTATGTTTGTTTAAACGTTTTAATTAGTTGTAGACCAAAATTGATTATTCAAGTTGTGTCAAAAATGCTTGTTCCTTGTACCACCAAAAGTACGTGGGAAATCTTCCATGGAAGATAATCAAGCAACTTTACAAATGGTACTGCGAGCAAGTAGAATTATCGAAGATATCGAGAAAAGTGAGTGTGTATTTTGAATCATGAAATAGGGAAGTTTTCAGTCGCACCTGTCCATAGTATGTAGAGAGTTTTTTGAAAAAAAGTGAGGAAGGAACTTCTGCATGTTCATGAAAAAAAAAAGCAAAATTTTGGAGGCCAAATCACTGAATGTATAGAAGAAAGAGAGAAGTTTTTATTTAAGATTTCAATGACATCAAGAGATACGAGGAGAAAGCAGGAATATGACATTGAGGTAGAGGATTAACCGTGATCATATTGCATGGCGGAATGGCCTACTTCAGCTCCTAGTATCTGTGCTTCTATGAGTCATTTACTGCTACTGTTACTTGTGATTTTTGTTTGAGAAGTTCAGCTATGGTCTAGATGGGATTATTGATGAGATCTTGCTGAAATAAAAATGCTAACATAGTCCATTATAAAGAATGTAGAACATAGAACATAGAACAGTACAGCACAGAACAGGCCCTTCGGCCCACAATGTTGTGCTGAGCTTTATCTGAAACCAAGATCAAGCTATCCCACTCCCTATCATCCTGGTGTGCTCCATGTGCCTATCCAATAACCGCTTAAATGTTCCTAAAGTGTCTGACTCCACTATCACTGCAGGCAGTCCATTCCACACCTCAACCACTCTCTGCGTAAAGAACCTACCTCTGATATCCTTCCTATATCTCCCACCATGAACCCTATAGTTATGCCCCCTTGTAATAGCTCCATCCACCCGAGGAAATAGTCTTTGAACGTTCACTCTATCTATCCCCTTCATCATTTTATAAACCTCTATTAAGTCTCCCCTCAGCCTCCTCCGCTCCAGAGAGAACAGCCCTAGCTCCCTCAACCTTTCCTCATAAGACCTACCCTCCAAACCAGGCAGCATCCTGGTAAATCTCCTCTGCACTCTTTCCAGCGCTTCCACATCCTTCTTATAGTGAGGTGACCAGAACTGCACACAATATTCCAAATGTGGTCTCACCAAGGTCCTGTACAGTTGCAGCATAACCCCACGGCTCTTAAACTCCAACCCCCTGTTAATAAAAGCTAACACACTATAGGCCTCCTTCACAGCTCTATCCACTTGAGTGGCAACCTTTAGAGATCTGTGGATATGAACCCCAAGATCTCTCTGTTCCTCCACAGTCTTCAGAACCCTACCTTTGACCCTGTAATCCACATTTAAATTAGTCCTACCAAAATGAATCACCTCACATTTATCAGGGTTAAACTCCATTTGCCATTTTTCAGCCCAGCTTTGCATCCTATCTATGTCTCTTTGCAGTCTACAACAGCCCTCCACCTCATCCACTACTCCACCAATCTTGGTGTCATCAGCAAATTTACTGATCTACCCTTCAGCCTCCTCCTCTAAGTCATTAATAAAAATCACAAAGAGCAGAGGACCAAGCACTGATCCCTGCGGCACTCCGCTAGCAACCTGCCTCCAATCCGAAAATTTTCCATCCACCACCACCCTCTGTCTTCGATCAGACAGCCAGTTACCTATCCAATCGGCCAACTTTCCCTCTATCCCACACCTCCTCACTTTCATCATAAGCCGACCATGGGGGATCTTATCAAACGCCTTACTAAAATCCATGTATATGACATCAACTGCCCTACCTTCATCAACACACTTAGTTACCTCCTCAAAAAATTCTATCAAATTTGTGAGGCACGACTTGCCCTTCACGAATCCGTGCTGACTATCCCGGATTAATCCGCATCTTTCTAAATAGTCGAAAATCCCATCTCTAAGGACCTTTTCCATCAATTTACCAACCACCGAAGTAAGACTAACCGGTCTATAATTACCAGGGTCATTTCTATTCCCTTTCTTAAACAGAGGAACAACATTCGCCACTCTCCAGTCCTCTGGCACCATCCCCGTGGACAGCGAGGACCCAAAGATCAAAGCCAAAGGCTCTGCAATCTCATCCCTTGCCTCCCAAAGAATCCTAGGATACATTTCATCAGGCCCAGGGGACTTATCGACCTTCAGTTTATTCAAAACTGCCAGTACATCCTCCCTCCGAACATCTATTTCCTCCAGCCTATTAGCCTGTAACACCTTCTCTTCCTCAAAAACATGGCCCCTCTCCTTGGTGAACACTGAAGAAAAGTATTCATTCATCACCTCGCCTATCTCTACTGACTCCATACACAAGTTCCCACTACTGTCCTTGACCGGCCCTAACCTCACCCTGGTCATTCTTTTATTCCTCACGTAAGAGTAAAAAGCCTTTGGGTTTTCCTTGATCCGACCCGCCAAGGACTTCCCGTGTCTCCTCCTAGCTCTCCTAAGCCCCTTTTGTAATAAGAAAGCATTTACTATAATCAAGCAGAGTCAGCATGGCTTCATGAAGGGGAAATCATGCCTGGCAAATTTATTAGAATTCTTTGAGGTGGTGATGAGCGTGATAGATAAAAGGGAACCAGTAGATATAGTATACTCAGATTTCCAAAAGTTTTGGGTGTCGCACAAAAGGCTACTTATTAAGCTAACTAATAGAAGATAGAGAGTTGGCATAGGAGGGGCATTTTCAGGATGGCAACCTGTAACTACTGGAGTGCCACAGGGGTCAGTGCTGGGGCCACAATTATTTACAATATATATTAATGACCTGGACGAGGGAAGTGAATATACAATTGCCAAGTTTGCAGATGAAATATAAAAACTGGTGGGAA
Source organism: Mustelus asterias (assembly GCF_964213995.1). Taxonomy (NCBI): domain Eukaryota; kingdom Metazoa; phylum Chordata; class Chondrichthyes; order Carcharhiniformes; family Triakidae; genus Mustelus; species Mustelus asterias. The sequence continues at coordinate 60,898,977 of NC_135815.1, forward strand.
GGCAAGTGGTGAGGATTGGCGCAAATAGTACAGAGGGATATAGACAAGTTATTGAGTGGGCAAAGACTTGGCAGATGGAATATAATGTAGGGAAATGTGAAGTTATGCACTTTGGTAGGAAGAATAAAGGAGCTGAATATAATTTAAATGGAGAAAGACTGCAGAAAGCGGCAACACAGAGGATTTGGGGGTCCTTGAGCATAAATCACAAAAGGCTAGCATGCAAGTTCGGCAGGTAATAGAGAAGGCAAATGGAATGTTGGCCTTTATTTTGAAGGGAATGGAGTATAAAAATAGGAAAGTCTTGCTAAAACTATACAAGGCACCAGTTAGACCATATCTAAAATACTGTGAACAGTTTTTGTCCCCTTATCTAAGGAAAGATATTCTGCGATTGGAGTCAGTCCAGGGAAGATTGACTAGGTTGATCCCAGGTATGGAGGGTTTTTCTTATGAGGAGAGGTTTAGGTTCAGCCTGCACTCATTGGAGTTTAGATGAATGAGATACCTTATATGGATACATGCAGGATTCTCAGCGGCTTGAAGGGATTCTTTCCCCTTGTGTGAAAGTCTAGGACCAGCGGGTATAATCTGAATAAACTCATTTAAGACAGAGATGAGGAGGAACTTCTTCTCTCAGAGGGTTTTGAATCTGTGGAATTCTTCACCGCAGAGGGCTGTGGAGGCTGGGTCATTGAGTATGTTCAAGTCTGAGATGGACCGAATTTTGATTAGTAAGGGAATAAAAGGGTTAAGGGATGTGGCGGTATAGTGGAGCTGAGGGTAATCATAATGGATTAGTCATGATCTCATTGAATGGCAGAGCAGGCTTGATGGGCTGAATGGCTTATTTCTGCTCCTATGCCTTATAGAATCTGAAATTGCTATTAATAGTTTCATTATTAATTACAACCTTTTTGTATGCTGCAACCTAACATTATATTTGTTCTCCTAAAATCATTTCAACTTTTTTGAGTGTTTTAATCAGAGCTGATCCAACATTTTGGTGAACATTTTTCACAATGGTGGGAAATGAGCTGTTTTATATTTCCAATCTGATGACCCTACTGAATAACCGAGGTCGGGTTGAATGGGTCAACAGTAGTGGTAGTTTTAATGTCTAATTATTTCAATGTTTCAGAGTAGATCTAAAATACATCTTTTTCTGTTAATATATGTCTGGCAGACTTCAGAGATCAAAAGAATTAATGCACTTTAAAGTTTGAACATTAGCCTTTGTTGTATGTTCACTGCCCAAAGTAGTGGTTGGACCTGCGTTAACTCTTGAGTGTTAAGTTGCAATATCATATCACTCTGATAGCCTTAAAAACTAGAAACATTAACCTTGCTCTAAGGGAAACAATTTTTCTAGTCTTTTTACATAATTGAAGCCTCGTACCTGGCACCATTCCAGCAAATTGCTTTTGCACCCTCTGCAAAGTCTCAACATCCTTTCTAAAGTGAAAAAGAGTCATCTAGATTCAATGTTGGCTCTATTCTCTCCCCACAGATGCTGTCAGATCTGCTGAGATTTTCTGTTTTTGTTTCATATTCCAGCGTGTGCAGTAATTTGCTTTTATCCTTCCTAAAGTGCCATGCCCAGAACAGGACTAGTTCAGCTGAGGCCTAACCAGAATTTTATAAAGATTTAGTGTAACTTTCTTACTTTCCGACTTTATGCTTCTGTTAATAAAGCCAAGAATTTGATGCAATATTGTTCAGTTTTCTTGGCTTGCCCTGTAGTTTACTACAACAACAGCTTGTATGTACACTGTGTCTTTAACATAATAAAACATCCTCAAGTACCTCAAAGGAGCATTGTAAAGTAAAATTTGACAGAGAACTACATTATGTGATGCTAGGGGAGAACCAAAAGCTGAATTGAAGACGTACGTTTTAAAGAGTGCATTAAAGGTGAAAAATGAGGTAGAGAGATTTAATGAGGGAATGCCAGAGTTTTAAAATTGAGATGTTGATTGTCCATGGCCAATGTCGATCAACAAGCATAGAGGTGATAGTTGAACAGGACTTGACGCGTGTTAGAACACAGGCTAGCAGCGTTTTGGATTACTTTAAGTTTATGGAGGTTAGAATGTTGGAGACCGGCGGGGGGGGGGGGGGGGGGTGTGGGGGTGCCATGGCTAGTCAGGTCTAGAATTAACAAAGACATGAATGAGAGCTTCAACTGCAGATGAGCTGAGATGGTGTGGAGTTGGGCAATTTTACCGAGTAAAAATAGGCATTCTTAGTGATGCTGTGGAGTGGTCAGCTGTCCATCTTGGGTCAAGCTTGCTGTTTGAGCTCCAGCCCTCTGTCAAGGAGAGGGATGGAGTCAGTAGCTAAGGAACAAGTTTCTAGTGGAGACTGAAGACAATGTTGGGGAAATTTCTGCTCATTCAATAATGGGTGTCGGATATCTGATAACTTAGTCACGGTGAAGGAGTCGAGAGGTGGTGGTGAAGTAGAGTTGGACGTTGTACATGTGTAAATGTGTAAGTTAATGTCGTGCTTTCTGATAATGTTGAGGGGCAGCATGTGAATGAGAAATAGGAGAGGATCAAGGATAGATTCTTGAGGGAGCAGCAGTATGGGAGCAAGAAGAGAAACCATTGCAAGTGATACTTTGGTTACCATTAGATCGGTAAGAATAGAACCAGGAAAGTGCAGTCCCAGCTGGATTACTGTGGAAGAACATTGGAGGAGGATGATATGTTCAACTATATCAAAGGCTGCAGACAGGTTGAGGAGTAACAAGGAAGGCTAGTTCACCTTCTTCATAGTCATATAGAATACCATTTGTGACTAATATGTGTTTGGATTTCTTTACAACCAAATGCAATAACAACAGCTTTTTGAATTGATCAGAATTTGAGAATAGTAGCTAGAATATGCAAAATATGGAATTACCATCTGCTTTCATACGCAGATATGATGCTTTTAACTGCCTGTGTCTTGGACCAGTTCAGCCAGAGCTGTTATTAAAACAGTAAATGTTGCGAAATTTCAGTAAATCGGACACAGGAAACCAGAGTTAACCTAGTCAATGATCTTTCATCAGGAGTTATTGCAAATGTTTTTGGCTTTTTTGTGTATGAGTAATGGTGGCGCAAAGTGTAGCTCCATAATTAAATAAATGAACACCATCTGCATGATTTTTCAGTCTCACTCGTCCTGAAACCGTAAAATCCCACTTGAGGTTAACTGACCTGCTCATGCTTCGCCCCTCGCCGGCTCTGATTCCCGTGGCGGGCGGGCAGGCCGGTAAACTTCCGGCCCATGACCGTATCTGACATTGAGGATTTTCTTATATGTGAACTGAGTATTTAGCTTTTAATGTCTCTTAAATTGTTTAACCTGTAGACTGTTTAATCAAACTCCACAATCAGTGGATTTATCATGTACAGATGGTATTCCCTGATGTGGGATGTCTGATTGCTGTGTGTGATCCTTATTAGAATAGAATCATAGAATGGTTAGAGTACAGAGGAGGCCATTTGGTCTGTTGAGTCCATGTCAGCTCTCTGGAAGAATAATTCATTTTGTTCCGCTTCCCTGTTCTTTCCATGTAGACTGCAAATTTCTTCTCTTCCATTCCCTGGTGAAACCCAAGACTGAATCTGCCTCCACCGCACCCTCGGTCAGTGTACCCCAAATCCTAACAAGTTTTCCTTTTGTCACTGTCGGTTCTTTTTACTGGGTAAGTTGGGTAGAGTAATTGTAGCTTGGGAGGTAGGAAATTAGAATTTGGTGTTTGTAAAATGCGAGAGGGAGGAAGCATTGCATGGTCCCTTTAAAAGGTGGTGCTTTTTTCTGTGCTTAGAGATTTAATATAGAGAACCCAAACTGAAATATTTGTATCAAAAGGCCAAGCAGCAGTTTTACCAAGACAAAAAGCTTTTGAATTTTTTGAATTTAGCCAGTCAATTTGAACCAGGCATTTAGATACCAAAAACCTTTTAAATTTAAATCTGATGGTTTAGACAACCTAGAACTGATCATATTGTGGGAAATATTGATATGTCATCATGGGTATAAAAGAAGGGGGCAGTGGGACAAAGAAATGAGCAATTGCCATCTGCCAGAGTTAACAGCTCTCAGTTCTCAACTCGAGAGAGAGAGAATCACTGGCTCTCCTAGCTTCATCTATGTCTTAGAGAAAACACCATTTAGACAGCAAAGGTATCAAAGAAGAAAGAAGTTCTAGATCGAAGAATTAACAGATAAAGCCCAGAATACTGCAGAAAACACAAAACCTGGTTGTAATTTAAAGAGTGACTAAATTCTATTTTTGCTAATGAGTAGGAATTGTATTTATTTGAACAGCATACCATTAGAATCTTATTTTATTTGGGAATAGTTAATAGTTAGAATTTATTCGGTTTGTTAGTAGTTTCGTTAATTTTAGTTAAATTAACTGTTAGTTAGATAAATCGTTATGTGTTGATTTTAGAGTGAGTGTCAGGGATTTATTTTGTATTTGACCACTGGAAGTTGCTGAAGAGCATGTCACACCTCTTCAAGCACACTTTTTACAGATTATAAGGCGAGGTACTCCGCTTTGGGTGTTGGTGTTAGTTCTCAGAGGCGGGGAATCAACATCCGCTTTATAACGTTACTGATCATGTTAAATCGGTGTCTTCTGAAGTAAGTAGGGACCATGCACTGCTTCCCCCCCACCCCTAGCATTTTACAATTTTACAAACACCAAATTCTAACTTCCTACCTCTCAACCTACAATTACTCTACCTAACTTACCCAGTAAAAAGAACCAACAGTGACCAAAGGAAAACTTGTTAGGATCTGGGGTACACTGACTGAAGGTATGGTGGAGGCAGATTCAGTCTTGGGTTTCAACAGGGAACGGAAGAGAAGAAAATTGCATGCCGACATGGAAAGAACAGGGAAGCGGAACAAAATGAATTGAACCTTCTACTTACTTTGTTGGACCCCTCATGATTTTGAAATCTGCTATTAAATCTTCTCTTTTCTAAAAAGATAATTCTTTATGATCTAGAATGGTGAGATAAGGTTCACCAGGTTGATACCGGAGATGAGGGGTGTAGATTATGAGGAGAGATTGAGCAGATTAGGTTTGTACTCGTTGGAGTTTAGAAGGCTGAGGGGTGATCTTATATAGGCATATAAGATAATGAAGGGGCTGGATAGGGTAGAAGTGGAGAGATTCTTTCCATTTAGAAAGGAAACCAGAACTAGAGGGCACAGCCTCAAAATAAAGGGGGTTCAGTTTAGGACAGAGTTGAGGGGGAACTTCTTCTCTCAGAGGGTGGTGAATCTCTGGAATTCTCTGCCCACTGAATTGATGGAGGCTACCTCGTTGAATATGTTTAAGTCACGGAAAGATGGATTTCTGATCGGTAGGGGAATTAAGGGTTATGGGGAGCAGGCGGGTAAGTGGAACTGATTCACTTCAGATCAGCCATGATCTTATTGAATGGCGGGGCAGGCTTGAGGGGCTAGATGGCCTACTCCTGCTCCTATTTCTTATGTTCTTATGTTTTATAACAGTAGGAAGGGGGTGGTAGTGGCTAAGGGAAAGAACCTTTTTAATAAGCAGAATGCACTTTATAATAGACAATGTTATAAGATTGACACTAAACTTATTTTGCAGAAAACTTTGCTTAAAACTTCAAAAGAACGGTTGTAAAACATTGCTTGTTGTAATGGTCTAACATGGTCATAGTTTGAACCACACCTGCCATAATCACTGTGCTGAGGTTGATCAGATAGGAACATTAATAGGCTTCTTTTTCCTATTGGAGGTCACATTTTTGGTGAAATGGTGATGTTACTGTCACTAATGCTGCAACTTTTGCGTAAAGGTGAGAATTGCATTGCTTTTATTTTTGTTCATAAAATTAGCCAATTAGTAAGTGCATTAGAACAAAGAACAAAGAAAAATTACAATACAGGAATAAGCCTTTCAGCCCTCCAAGCCTGCACTGACCATGCTGCCCATCTGAGCTAAAACCCCCTATCCTTCCGGAGACCATATTCTTCTATTCTCATCCTATTCATGTATTTGTCAAGATTTTAGCCAGATTTTAAGTGTGGTTATGATGACTTTAAACCAAATTGTCGTAAATACTTCCATCTGGGACACAAAATTGTGGTAATTGAAAATGATGTAGTCTGCTCGATTCTGCTGGGTTGAGTCTGAATATGTTCAACTCCAATAATTCAAATGCATCCTTTTGTGAGGATCTTCTCTTAAATGACTTTCCCATGTCTTAAAGATTCTTCGTCCCTGGTGGTGCCACTCATATGACATCCCACGCTCTTGGAGCCTTCCTTTGCACATCTTGAATCCCATAAACCTGAACTGCTCCTTGTCTAATATGTACAATTTTTGAGCTATGAGGTCTCTCAAGCCTAGACAAATCAAACAAATGTCACACAAATAGGATTCGTTGCTGGAAACCATATCATACAGCTATGAAAATCATATCATTGAAATTTAGCAAACAGTGTAAAGAATTATGAAAGAAAACAGATTCCTACAAAAGCTAGATCAATGTTAGTATGCACTGTCGACTAGTGAGCACCCTAATAGGATTTAAGAGCTTGACTTTTTAATAGGTTTAATTTGTAGAATGAGCACTCCAGTATCTCTCAGTGCTTTCCCCTGATTCAGCAGCAGGCTACTGATGCTATAAATTGATTTTTTTTTTTTGCCTTTGTTAAATCTTGCTGCATTCATATTTGTAAATTCCCATTAATTTTAAATATCACTTCCATGAATGTGGCTTAGCAAAATGAACTGAACTACAGCTGGCGGGCTTTGGTTGCATGATGTTTTATTGCCTTATTTCACAGTGAGCAGTAGCAATCAAAATATGAGAAAAATGGAGAAATAACATGAACTACAGAATGAAGAGCGCACTAAATATCTCCTTTTTACTGAATTACCTGGGCTAATTTAATTATACAGTGCCATCTACAATTAATGCTAAAACGGAAAATTCACTTGTGGTTGCTTCTTACATCAATAGGCTATTAACAACCACCTCAACC